>NW_028280985.1:600000-852500 GCF_059751285.1 Brachycentrus maculatus | reverse complement strand
TCTTCCAAATAAATGTATGGTTTTGAAAAAAAAGAGTTATTATAGGTAAGGAATTTAAAAAAATATACAAAAATATTTTGTTCAAGTTGTATTTGAAAAAAAAAACGAAAACCAATTTAAATTTTTTTCATTGTGAGTTGAGACACGTCAGGCTTCTCGCGCAACCGTTTGCTCACTAAAATGTGCTTAAAAGTACCCCTTAAAAATAAATTAGGCGGATAGGAATCTTAAAAGCGTTTGGCTACCTTACTGGAGATCACAGATTCAGGTCGGAAGAATGTATAAAGAAATGCATAAATAAAAGAGATGAATAATATTTTGCAAAGACAGAGCGGTGTGGCGTTCTATTCTCCCTGCTTACCCCTGCTAGAAGCGGTCTGTTGGTTAGTTTGTAAGTATCACTCGAATTATGAAAACTTAATTTATACAGTAATTTATTTGAGTGCAGCGAAATTCTGTTATTCGCGTATAATTCGATTCAAGAGGCAACATGAATTTTGGGACTGTGCCAACAATTTAAATTTCTCTCTTTAAATATGAATCGCAATTAAATTTTAGGCTTCTTTTATATGAGAAATAAAAGATCGAAAATTCTGAAATAACAGTAATAATTTTCTTCTAACCCATAGTGTTAGCATGCATCAATTTTTAATAGAGGAGTTATGACATCTCCTACAGGTACTGTGCTCCTGGTAAAATCAAGCAGACTAGATTCTTACATTTTTGGCATCTCAATAAAGATGAAGAATAATATGGAATAATATGGTCTGGGTATTTACCGGGCTTATGACCTATCATATGCTGGTTAAGTGATCACATTAGACACGTGCAACATTCACCATTCTACCCATGATTGACAACCACACTTCTTAATTTTTTTGAAACTCCTACATAAATATATTAATCTCATTACACTGTTTTATTAAGCATGCTAAATAAAGCCTTTCTCAATCCAACATAGATGGCTCGTGTGCACTCACATGTATAGTGTATTCACCCAACGGATGATATATCAAAATATATTATAGATTTTATTATGCATCGTTTAATTGCAGAAAGCTATAACTTCATAAATTTTCAGCAAAGTTAGCCAAATCTTTCAAAATCACAAGTAACATCCAATCATTATTTAAGAATTAATTCAATATGAATTTAACACTGGGCAGAATGTTGAACGTTGAATAAGAACGACATAAATCAAAAATCGTAAATTTTCAGGTGTGCATGTTTTCGGAATGCCCAGAAAATGTACTGTATCCCAGCAAAAGAGGCATATTTTTAACTTATTATTTACCTATTTTTTTTTTACAAAAATGTTAATAAAATTAGTATATAACCACTCACCGAGATTTTCACGTCTACCGGTTTCGAGACGTACCCGTCTCTTCGTCAGGACAATCACTAACACAGCATGCAAACAATACTACCCTTCACCACCATAGCACCATTTACACACTCAAAACTACACAAAATGTCTAACACATGCGATTTTTGGTCGACCCGAAGACCAACATGCACTATAGTTTTCAATACAGACATGCGTTACGAGCCGAGGTTAAACGTACATTAAAATTAGACCTGTAATCGAATCAACTTATATACTTGTAGGATGAAAGGAGTGGGCGGGGTTCGAATTGGATATTGACGCATCGTGTTTAACCGATGTCGAATCAAACAATGGACTATATGTAAAATTTATTTGGTTGTTAATTAGAGGAATATTATTTTTAAGTGCTTTCCTAATATAAAAAATCTCCATATTATTTAGTTTTAACCCTTTATTATTTGTGTTTAATATTTTTACTCCCGTGTCTTTTTTGAAGACGTGATTTGATTCTATGAGGTGATTGGAAAATTCGGAGATTAATTTTTATTATTTACCCGCTACAGGGCAGAAAATGTTGTTTTTGCAGTTTGAAGAAAATGTATTGTTTAATTATTTTTTTAAATATATTAAATATTTTTCAAATGGAGAAAAAACCTTCAGGTTTTATCTAAAAAGATCTGTTGCACAGTAAAAAGTTCAATAATAGGCTTGAAATCTATTTTTAATACACTGTGTTATATTTTAAAACATTATAAACGTTCTCCTGAAAAATAAAGTTTTTTGATTTATGACGTTCTTGAAAGGAGTGAGCGAAGTGTATAAAGTGATTACTTTAGCCAGCAAAATGCCAGGTCGCAAGCCCTGCAATGCTCAGACTTCTAAAGTGTAAAAACGGAAGATGCTTTGTCTCAAGTTAAGACATCTATATTTGTTTATATTTGGACTAATAACAAAATCAACTACTAAAATGACGTTTATAAAAGAAAACATAAAGAATATACATATATCATGGAGTTTTTTGAAAAGTACACGGTAAACTAAGGAAACGCGTAAAGAAGTGGCTTCTCGATGTGAGAGAAAAGAAATTCATAAAGTTGGAGACCCACTAAGATAGAGACAGCAAAAAGCGGACAGTTATTGTTGCAATGTATACTTTTTTCATTTAAATTTGTAAAATTTTGTTTCCATCAGTTTACTTACTAGTCTTTTTAAAAATATATTCTCTTATATATTTTTAAATAGTGTAAATGAACGTCTCGTCACGGTCTATGTTTAGTAAAGCATTGATAAAAATGTAAAAAAAAATATGACAGTATTGTAAAAAAAAAAAAACAAAAATAAATAATAGTGTCGGGTTGTGGTCCCGTTGTTAGGACTCTTAAAGCAGAGTTTTTCGGTTCGAACCCACTCTACCACAATTTGATACCTATTTCTAATAATGAGCCGCCAAGGCTCACAGAAATAATATGAAATTGAAATATTTGCGTAAATAATAAAAACACAAATATTACCTTTTTTAAATTAATAAACAGATATAAAATTCGTTTACAAATACGATTTTTAATTGAACAATCTCTTTTAATGACTTTCCGTCACAAAGTCTAATTTTAACAGGATATACGAATTCGTCTGAATACGGTGTTAAAATTCTTTTTATTTTTCACGAGAGTAAATTTCCTCTTCCTGTTTAAAACGCAATAAAAATTCTAACAAATCTCTTTAAATTAACACTGTTTTGTAGAATTTTCTACCAGGAACTCAGGAATCCCAACAGGCCATAAAGGGTATGGGTGTGTTTTTCATGGCTGGAAATAAACAAGCGAAAAATACGAACGCAGTTAGTTATACGCGAAGAAAACGTGAACTGGGGGATTTACTAGGAACGAAGAAATAAACAAATAAATTCTTATTCTAGAACGTTATTCATTCTATTCGTTCTACAATCGAATGGCTTGTTTTAGTTTGTTGGGTTTTTCATTTTAAATTGGACGTTTTACAAACCAAATTGGATGCCTTACAAATAAAATAGGACTTTTCACGAAACAAATTGGACTTATATTGTATTTTATAAAAAAGTTTGAATTTTTAACATTTAGGATGTTCATATTAATACTACATATACCCTCATTGCGAATATTACACGTGTGAAAATTGATCACTTATCTAGCCTATGACATTTCGTAAGCCCTGGAAATACTCAGACTTCTATATTCTTCTATATTGTGATGTCAAATTAAGATTTAGATATTATTTTTTGACTTCTCATGAAATATGAAGAAAAATATGGATGTCCAAGCATTTACGGGGCTGACGACCGTCATAGGCTGGTTTAAGTGATCACTTTACACACGTGTAACATTCACCAATTCTACCCATTATTGACAACCACACTACTCAAATTCTTGGTTCTATATATATATATAAGTTCTATATATACGAACCAATTTTGAAACATTATGCTTGAATCACTAGAACTTCACTACAGACATCTATTGGTGAGATGAAACGAAGCTTTTTATTAAGAAAAGTAAATTTATTTAGAGTCTAAATCCTTGTTTTTAAAATCTAGGCTCTTCCGCTAGAGAGCTATTTTTTAATTTGATATCACAATACAGAAGAACATAGAAGTCTGAGTATTTACAGGGCTTACGAACTGTCATAGGCTGGTTAAGTGATCAATTTTCACACGTGTAATATTCACAATGACAATATATGTAGTACTTATATGAATATATTTAATAATAATAATAAAACCCTTATCCGCACCCCAATGGTGCATAGGGCACCGCGTCATATAAACGCAGTGTATCTTGATCGTTTACACATGAAGGAAAGGTGATCAGCCCTCCGCTTCAGGTACCAGTGCAGGGTAATATTGAATAAAAATGACAGTGAAAAAATCACTTATATTTATTTTATCCCCCTTGGGAATCGAACCCGGGACCTCCAGAACGGTAGCCGAGCGTGCTGACCATTACACTACGGAGGCGGACAAAATATATTTAGACACCCAAAATGCTGTAAATAGTTTTAAAAAAAATATTATGATTTTGATTTATTGATTCGGTAGTCGCTTTGAGATAATATCTTTCCATTTTAATTTAAGTTTTACTTGGTAAATACCACCTTTTCAATTGTGGTATTTACCAAATAAAACTTAAATTAAAAATATATTTAAACCAATGAAGTCGTAATTCATTAAAAGCATAGTTAAAAAATCTACATCAAATAGAAAAATAAACCGTCTAGATATTTATGAAAACCGAAAATCCCTAGGTCACGATTATATTTTTACTGCCTATTTTTTATTACGTGCCCAGTTATAAATTTAGCGTCCGTTTTGAATCGGATCGCCTACAAACGGTATTTCCGGTCATTAATATTATTTGTTCTCATATTGATAAGAAAACCAAGATCATTAAATACAAATCTCCACGGCCCCGCTACATTAGAACTAATATTATTACAATGTGTAACTCATCAAGGAATTAATTTCCCACTGTGCGTGCTTTTTTCACGGACATTGAAATAATATTTATTTTATCAGTATATATAGCCTGTTATAAAATGTTACACGGTGCGGTCATTGTTATTCTTATGAAGGGATTCCGCGTTTTATTTCTCTATATCGCGCACTCCTTTCAAGAACGTCATAAATCAAAAAACTTGATTTTTCAGGAGAACGTTTTTAAAGTTTAAAAATATAACACAATGTATTAAAAATAAATATCAAGCCATTTAGTGAACTTTTTACTGAGCACCAGATCTTTTTAGGTAAAACCTGAAGGTTTTTTCACCATTTGAAAAATATTTAATATATTTCAAAAAATTACTAAACGAGACCTTTTCTTCAAAATACAAAAATAACATTTTCTGCCCTGTAGCGGGTAAATATTAAGTTTAAAAATGTCTCTTTTGCTGGGATATAGTACATTTTCTGGGCATTCCAAAAACACGCACAACTGAAAATGGATGATTTTTGATTTATGACGTTCTTGAAAGGAGTGAGCGATATGTGTAATCAGTAACACTCTCCATGTATTTTTTATCAGCACGCACATGCGAGTTACAAACTAACTAAATTATTTATTGATTTAGCGTTAAATTTGTAGCTCTTTATATAACAGTTTATTTTTTGATGACTTTATGGATATTGGAGTGGATTTTGTGTCAGTTTGTGGTCCCGTGGTTAGCTTCGCGGACTTTTTAGTCCGAGTTTCTCGGTTCAAACTCACTCTACCACAATTTGATACCTATTTCTAATAATGAGCCGGTTAGGCTCACAGATAAAGTTTGAAATCGAAGTATTTTTGTACATACTAAAAACATAAATACATATTTCTCTTTTTATAAAAAAGTAGTATTTATAATAAATATGTAACTTCGTTTTAAAATCCCTATAAATAATTCATTTTAACTTAATTATAATGTCTACCGGTTTTGAAGCTAACCGCTTCTTTATCAAGACTGATTAATACTAAAACACTATCTACTAAACAAAATTCTAAATATTTTGGCCGTTCGGCAAAAGAGTAAGTAATACCAACGTTAATGTTGATGGTCTTTTAACTCAAGTACTAAGCCAATCTTTACGCAAAAAAATTTAATCAGTATATATGATAATGCAGTTCACTATTTAAATAATCATAATTATATACATAATTATATAATCATAATTATATTTGTCCGCCTCCGTAGTGTAATGGTCAGCACGCTCGGCTACCGTTCTGGAGGTCCCGGGTTCGATTCCCAAGGGGGGTAAAATAAATATAAGTGATTTTTTCACTGTCATATTTATTCAATATTACCCTGGACTGGGTACCTGAAGCGGAGGGCTGATCACCTTTCCTTCATGTGTAAACCATCAAGATAACACTGCGTTTATATGACGCAGTGCCCTATGCACCATTGGGGTGCGGATAAGGGTTTTATTATTTATTATTATTAAATACGAGTATTTATATGATTGCAAAGTTGAAATTTTTAGAATATTTATTCAATCATTTTTAAAAAAACTCTTGTAACTATATATTTTTTTTTAAATGTGGCCTCAGACCTAGGAAAGGTTGCCCATGCCTGGTTTAAATAAACGGAAATGCGATATTAAGGCAAGAGTATAGTTTACATGTAAACTGTCTCGGAAAGGAGTTCGCGTCGCGGAATATCGTATCGTTTATTTTTATTGCGTAGTTAGATTATGGCGATAATATTTTATTTCCGTTGGATATCGTGGAAATAATACTAGATATTCTGCAATAAACATCTGTATTGAATATCGTTTTATTTCCATTTGGAATATCGTCTTTATTGAATATCGTTTTATTTCTATTTGGAATATTGAATAAAAATGACAAGAGCGCTGTTTTAATTTATTTTTTAGGAATATTCATAAGAAACAACACAATTATGATCTGTACAGGTTTTCCACTGCAAATAGAAAGAAAAAAATTCTTTAACGTGGCTATAAACTCTTTAAATATCCATACTTCCACATTCTTCTTCATCTATGTTTAGATCTCAACAATTTAAGAATCTAGTCTACTTGTTTCGACCAGGAGCACAGTACCTGTAGGAGATGCGAGACTGATAACACACAAGTATGTATCGATACATTGATATAATTTTGGTGTGATTCATAGTATCACTATATTATGCCATACAAACAGGGATGTCACATTTCTAGATCCGGTATAGAAACTCTTGATTTCCGTTCGGACCCATCCATTAAAAAAAAATATTTAAAATCTTCGTACGGTATTAAATCAATCATGCAAAGTTTTTAGCTGTCAATTTAAAAAAAAGGAATAACACGCTAAGCGTCTGTATTATATGCTTGTCTACAGGTTGGATAGTAAGGATAGGGAAGGTAAATGTAAAAAAATGCGTCACAAACACCCAGACCAGTTGAAAATATTATTTCTTGAATTCATTTTGCAATTGGCGGGAATCGAACTCGCGACGCCAGTTTCGCAGTCGAGCGTCTACCCAACTACGCCACGGCGCCTGTCTAAGAAATAATCTAAATAAAATATAATAAAAATATCACTAATGCTTTTAAAGTCCCTATCGCTATCAGCGGGGCACGTAAGTCAAAACTAAGTAAGGCACTTTCATCAATTGTCACTCGCCCCAAGAGGTACCAGATTAGAAATGTTTGGGAACCAGTCTGTTATGAAAATTAACACCCTGTTAATCTAACCACTCTATTATACTACCATTCATATAATACTATTTTTAACGAATGTAAGGACCTTGACATATAACATTTACGCCACGAAATAGAGGGAGTGTCTGGCTATGACGTCATTTTTGGGACGCGGAAAATTTTAACTATTTTGCGTTTTATGAATAATAAAAATTGCTTCGTTTTTCAAACATTTTTAATTGTTAATTCAACCCTTTCAGTAATGAAAAATTACTAATTGGAGGTTTTTTTTTCACAGTTTTGGATATAAACCTTTCTCAAATTCTGCCAAGGATTCGAACATTGTTCAACGTGGTTTCCTCCCACCAATGAGCAAAAGCTGAGAAGTTCACACTAGATTATCCCTCCTGTTTCCAACACAGATCTTTTTTTTAAGTTAGAAGAAACAAAAGTCCATTTAATGATCTATATACTTTGTACATAATAATAATAATAATAATAAATAATAAAACCCTTTTCCGCACCCCAATGGTGCATAGGGCACTGCTTCATATAAAAGCAGTGTTATCTTGATCGTTTTATTTTATCGTTTTATTTATTTTATTTTATCGTTTTGCTTATTATGTACAAAAAAATTGTACATAATAAGCAAGGTAAATAATAAATGTAACATTGTACAAACTCCGCTAACCTAGCATAACCGCTTGTACTACTACTCAAGTAATACTTTTTTTACCGAACGGTTGGACATATACATACACACGTGTGACATTCACCATTCTACCCCTGATTGACAACCACACTACTCAAATTTTGGAAGTTATACTTATATGATCATGATCTCATAACGTTCCGTGATATAGTTCACAAAGCTTTCTAAATCAAATCAAAGATGTATGTTGGCTAAGGTTTATAGATCATTAAGTGCATTTTTGTTTCTTGTAGCCAAAAAACATGCTTTATTTTAATCTATGTTGGTAACAGGAGGGATAATCTATTGTGGGTCAATCTGGAAATATTCATTTGCGCATTGCTGGAAGGAAACCACGTAAAACTCCTCAGGAGAAGCCTGACTATAGATTGTCATCAACAGGCCTTCCGTTCCGCTAGAAGAGGGTTCGGTGGATCGCAGGATTGATCACCTTGCCTTCATGTAAGTAATGATCAAGATAGCACTGTGTTAATACGATTCAGTGCCTTATGTACTGTCATGTGTGAATAAGGGTAAAAAAAAGAAGAAAAATACTTACAGCCACTGAAGTTTTCAAAATTGAGATAATATTGTAATTTCTACACGATTTTTTTCAGGCGTTAAACAAACACTGTTTCCCCTAACTAATACCATTCTCTTATTATTTTAAGAACGAAAATCGTATCCAATATTCTACGATTGAAGTTCTGTCCTTGTACTTTTGCAAAAGTTACAAGGGATATGGAAAAAGTTTTTGGAAGTTTTACGGTTTTCGTTCTGAAAGTTTTCCAAGACACGGGCACAGTATTTAAGGAAATTCTCACAATACATCAAAGAACGAGTAGTGTAGCATTAATGTAATTTTTAAAGGCGCTTCAGGGAGCAAGTGTTGTAATTCAAGTTTTTAAATATGGTGACTTTTGAAGCTTTTATGACACAAACGAAAGCGTATATTTTCTTAATGGAATAACTTTTTCAGGTTATTCCTTTAAAAAACAAAAAGGTTAAGGTTTTTTGAAAATATTCGAAACCATTAAAACTAACATTAAGGGGAGGCGTGGGAGTATCAAGTTTTAGGCATACTAAATGGATTTACAACGTTTTGAGTCTCACCAAATACTTGTTCACAAATCTGTATTATCTCCAATTATAGGAGTTGTTTTTCATATTATTTTTTGACATCTCATCAAAGATGAAGAAGAATATTGAAGTCTGGGCATTTACGGGGCTGACGACTTTCATGGGCTGGTTTATGTGATCACTTTACACACATGTAACATTCACCGATTCTACCCATTATCGACAACCACACTACTCAAATTCTTGGAAGTTCTATATATATGTACATATGAACCAATTTAGAAACCTTGTTCTTGAATCACTAGAACTTCACTAGAGACATCTTTTGCTGAGATAAAAAGAAGCTTTTTACTTAGCAGAAACTTTTATATTAGTATGTGAGGTCCGAATCTTGGATTATAATCACATACATGAGAAACGCCAGAAAATATCATTTTCATTTTTATTAATTTTGCTTATAATTTGACCAGTTAATTTATTTTCAACATTTTGAGTGTGTCCAAATACTTGTTCACAAATCTTGTTCATCAGTCAGGTCTTACGACCATCTTAGGCGGGTTTAAGTGATCATTTTGTGAACATTCAAAAATGTAATGTTCAAATAAAGGAATGAAGCCGAGTTAAAATAAAAACAAAAAATAATCAAAAAGAAAATCAAAACAATAATAAACAAAAGCCCGCGAAGTCAAATTAAACAGAAAATGAACAATAAATTCAGCCAACCGAAAAATTGCCCGACTGTCCGCCGACAAAAGGCATTCGAAAATTTCTCGCAAATCAAATTAATTCAATGTCGTCGCAAAAGGGTTAACGGGCGAAGTTATTTCCGAATTAAAATTCAAGCCATCCAACCCTTCAACACCCGCGCGCCCAATTCGGTCGAGTGGCCATTGTGGGCGTCAAACTTGGCCATTCAACATTTACGTTTGGACAATGTGTACCATTTAAATTATGACGCTCCTATATTGGTTTGGTCCGACCTTTATGATGCGATGTTATTCATGGCTATGATTTTTTGTTTAATCAATATCTTTCTTGACGTATTAACACAGATGAAGAAGAATATGCAAGTCTGGGAATTTACAGGGCTTACGACCGTCATATGCTAGTTTAAGTGATCGCTTTACACACGCAAAATTACTTTAAATTTCCAGACAGTCATATTCTTCTTCATACACGCTGAGATGTCATAAAATAATACGATAAATTACTTATTTATTGTAACTGCAGACAGAGGAATTCCATATTGAGTTGTTGGATAGTATATACAATTTTAAACACGTTTATTGGATTGAATTCTACTTTTATTTAAATTTATATAACATGTGACGCGTTTCGTCTTATTAAGAGATTAAGGTTAAGGTGTTTTTGAATGTCTTATTGAGACGAAACGCGTCACATATTATAATACATATGTATATGTACATAAAAGTAGAATTCAATCCAATAACCGTGTTTAATATCGAATATATTACCCAACAATGATAAAAAAAACTCCTACAATTGGAGATAATCCATATTTGTGAACAAGTATTTGAACTCACTCAAAATGTCACGCACTCAAATTCAATATCTACTTTAGTTTGGGTATTTACAGGGCTAACGACAGTCACAGGTTTGGTTAAGTGATCACTTTACACACGTGTAACATTCACCAATTCTCCCATGATTAACAACCACGCTACTTAAATTTTTGGAACTTCTAGATATATTGATCAAACTCGTTAAACAGTATGCGTGAGTTCACAATAGCCATCTACGTTCGAATGAGAAAAACTTTTACTAAGCAGAGACTTTTTCTATTTGTGAGGTCTGAATCTTGGATTTTATTTACATACTTTAGAAACGCTTGAAAATATGATTTTTAAATTATTTTAGCTTATAATTTGACTACGTTACGAGCCGAGGTTAAACAGTTCATATTTTTTGCAACATTTTGTGTACCTACTTTTAAGTCTGATTGTATACCTACTTTTACCAGTCTGATGATGTCGGTAACGACGAAACCCGGTCGCTGGTCAAATAAAAAAGTGGAAAAGCTAAAAATATTGGTTTTAATCTAATAATAAATTACCTTTAAGTATGTAAATGGTACTATGGTGGTGAATGGTGGTATTATTTGCATGCTGTAGTAGTGATTGTCCTGACAAAGAGACGGGTACGTCTCGAAACTGGTATACATACAAATATCGGTGAGTGGTTATAAACTAATATTATTAACATTTTTGTAAGAAAATAAAATAAAAATGACTAACCACAAAGTAAACGCTTAAAATATTAATAATATTGAGAATAAAACCGTTCTTTAATAAACCAACTAAATTATACCCTTTTCACCACTTATCGAGATCATGTATAACCTGTGCCTTCGATTTAATAAAATAATTGTTCACAACTAATGTATTACATCGCCCCCTTGAACTCCACCCTTGTTCGACCGAACCAGACAGCAAACCACTATAAATTTCCCCTTACCTACCCTCATAAAATAACTGTCTGCCTTATGTACATATTACACATATTATGCACACACACATGTACGTTTGTCTTACATGTCGAAGCAATGCCTCGTATATTACAAAAAAAAAAAAAAAAAAAAAATGGTGGCGTTATAGATGTGGAAATTAAACGTCACTACAAACACCGATGATTAAAAAAATATATAATTTCCTTTTTTATTGTTTATACAGATGTCTGTACACAGTATGAAAAATATCTGTTAAGTCACACGTTAAAATTAATTGCAATCTAAGTGTCTTTTTTTAATACGACTCTATTTATTGATTTAGAGTATAATTTGTAGAACTCCATTTTAATTTATGCATTAATTTTTAAATCAAACAGATTTTATGATTTAAAAATAAATTATAATGATTAAAGAAAACACTCGTTTTTTACCACTTGAGTTTTATTAAAGACTACATGTTTCAGAAGTTAAACTTCCATCATTCATCTACATGTTATTATACAGACCTGAATGATGGAAGTTTAACTTCTGAAACATGTAGTGTTTAATAAAACTCAAGTGGTAAAAAACAAGTTTTTTCTTTAATCATTGTAACATGTCTTACCACAAAGTTAATGCCGAAACAATAAATAAAAATAAATTACATTTTGAATTTTTACGGAGTGTGTGGAAGTTTTGTTGGTGAGAGTATTTTAATGTTTTTGAATTAATATAAACCCTGATGGTGACAAGGTTCTTGTCAAAACCGGTAGGTTAAATTGTATTAATAAAAAAGTGATTTTAACAAAGCTATTTCATTTTATAAAGATTTTTTGAGTCTACTCAATGATTTTTTTTTAGTGATAATTGTTTCGTTTAGTTATGGCATTTTCAAACGAATGTACGAAACGTTCGTTTGCCATTTTGCCAAAATGCCATTACGAGGCGAAACAATTGTCGCAATATTAACTTTTATGCGTTTTTTAACAATAAAATACAACTTAGTAGACTCAAAAAATCTGTGTTTGATTTAAAAATTAATACATAAATACGACTCTTCTCACAGAGAGAATATAACTCAACACCAATCTGTCTTTTCAAGCAATCATCGCCTCTGGCACATTCATACACATCTTTATACAAACACGATGATTTACTTTTCTTATTGAGAAACTCATGTTTATTTTAGGTCTTCGAAATGAAACGGCTCCAAAATTTCAAATCTTATTTTATTTTATTTTTTTAATCTTATATTTTGTCAGACCTTTTTAAAATGAAAAACGATACAAATTTGTGAGATACGATATATTGCTTCGTCTTAGCAATATGTACATAAGGTTGATCAATTTGATGTCTTGAACAGGGTTAATTTAATCATGTCCACCTTCGGATAAGGGTTTTTTCCTATGTACCTTATCTATATAAATTTTTGTCACTAAGGTTTGTAACTTATTCTTCTTTAATATATTTTTCTTCCTTCTTTTAAATCTTAGGATTTTTTTATCCGTCAAAAATTACAAAAATCATAGTATTACTTCTTCAGTTCTTCAAACCCTTATCCGTACCCCAATGGCGCATAGAGTACTGCATCATGTAAACGCAGTTTTATCTTGATCGTTAACACATGAAGGAAATGTGATCAACCCACTTCAGGTACCAGCCCAGGGTAATATTGAATACATAATAGAGTGAAAAAAATCACTTATATCGAAACACCGATCCACAATGTCTATAACTGTGAAGCACTCGCTCGTAAACGAAGTTACATCTTTGGAGGACCACTACTAGACTCTGAGAAGGTGAAGCTCTTACCACCAAGACTGGTCGTGAGCTACATGACTCACGTAGGTCTTGATCACTATCAAGCTCACTAGCTATGATACAGAGGCAGGTCACATTAGACCTTATATGGTCGCAGTGACATAAGGGATGCAAAATCCGATAACCTAATAATAAAATTAAAATAAATCACTTATTTCTACTTGCCCCCCCCCCCCCATTCTGAGAATCGAACCCGGGACCTCCAGAACGATAGTCGAGCGTGCTAACCATTACTCTACGAAAGTGGAAATTATATCACAATAAAACTAAAGAGTATTTCAGACGCAGAGTATCAAAAACACTATCCTCTATAATAGTAAGGGGTTTCTGTAGAAAACGGTCCGTTAAAGTTCCAAGATAAAGGTTACGCGTAAATTTTGCGTTATCATTTCTACGTAACGATCCACCGTTACTGCTATTGTGAGCTTTTACGTTTTAGGACAAGCGAAATGGCTCGTGTTTACGTTCTTCCACAATAACTAACTGCTTCGCTAACTGCCTGCCGGGAGACTGCCATGAAATACTGCCTCGAGCCTGAAATACCTGGACCAAATCATTCCGAGAAATCTTACAGCGTTAGAGAATAACCGAATCTGGCATTTTTTGTTTATTTTTTTTGTCCTATATTTTTATATACATGTAAACCTCGTTTTACACCGGGGTTCCGCTCCGAATGAAACCGGCGTAAAAAAAATAGACATGAAATAATCACAAATATAATATAAGGTTAGTTAAGTGTGAAAATTCTAAGAACAATGTAAAGTGTTTATAAGTAAACGGGTATATAAAAAAAAATATATATTTATATATTTTTTGACATCTCACCAATAGATGTCTCTAGTGAAGTTCAGTGATTCAAGGACAAGGTTTCTAAATTGGTTCATATATAAAGAACTTCCAAGAATTTGAGTAGTGTGGTTGTCAATAATGGGTAGAATTGGTGAATGTTACACGTGATCACTTAAACCAGCCGATGACGGACTTCAATATTCTTCTTCATCTTTGATGAGATGTCAACAAATAATATGAAAATAACTCCTGTAATTGGAGATAATCCAGATTTTGTGAACAAGTATTTGGACACACTCAAAATGTTGTTATATATAATATAATATAATAACTATATATAGAGGGAAAACAGAACAAGGACGACCAAAAAAGGCTTGGTACGATCAGATCAATCAGAACCTAAAATCTGGTGGTGTCAAAAGTCTGCGTAATTGGAGGGCATGTATGACGAGATGTATGGATGTGAAGGAGGCAAGGAGTGTGTGTCAGGATAAAGGAGTGTGGCGTTCCATCCTTTCTGCCTACCCCTGCGGGGAAACAGATTTGAGATTTCAACAATTAAACATAATATGTGAAAGATTTGTGAAAAGTTTTTCACAAAAATACATCAAAATATTGTGAATATTTATATATATTTTGCCCCCCCTGGGAATTGAATCCAGGACCTCTACCATGGTAGACAAATGTGCTAAAACCACAATAGGATAATCTAGTCGACGTAATTTCTAACTTAGCACCGTGTTACGTTATGCGGGGTACTAGAATACGTAAAGACCAACCTATATATATACATCCCCTGCCTTTTGAAATGAAAAGCCATGGCTGGAATACTAAATGTCTCTCGGCCTTTAGACACGTAGTACGTGGCATGACAGCCGTGAAATAACTGTAACTGCTCTAAATTCGGCGAACCTCCCCGAAATTTGAGGGTGGACTAACTCCGAAAGAATAATTAATTCTCAAGTCACAGCTTTGCAAGTCAGGTTATTAAAAAAAACACCAAAGACAACGATTCACAGGTGCTAGATAGTTGTGTGAATATATATATATATATACATATATATATATATATATATATATATATATATATATATATATATATATATATATATATATATATATATATATATATAACGTGGTAATATTTTCCTTTTGAAAATTAAGTGTAAATAATATGTAAAGTGGGTGTATAATAATCAAATAAACAATGTGTTGCTTTGTAATTAAAGTTTATTCTTAATTTATCTTTATAATAATTTTTATATCTATCTATCTATCTATCTATCTGATTCTGACAGTTAATAATATTATCGAAAGTCTTTTGTTTTATTCTGAGCGACGCATGCGGCATCTGGTGGTAGAACTGTTTTATGTAGGTACTTTTTGTAAGTACTTAATAAAATGTATAGGTAGGTACCCTAGTTATTTTATTACATCTCCCCCCTTGGGGATGAAAATTCATAGTAAAATTTTCACTCGTCCTCCGGATCATCTTCTTGTAGTGAAGGGACTGGTATAAGTTTAGTGATATGATAAAGTTTTTTTTTTTTTTTTTCTTTCTTTCTTTTTTTTCCTTCTTTTTTTTCTTGTTTTTTTTTCTTTCTTTTTTTTCCGTTCTTTTTTCTTTCTTTCTTTTTTTTGTATTTTTTTTTCTTTAAAGTAGACACAGTTTTTTTCAATCCATTTGTTTTTTTCTTTTGATTTCCTTCATTTTTATTCAGATCTCTTAAAGTATCTTCTAATATAACCAAATGTACAACTTTTAATTGTTCATCTGCATTTTCATTCGATTCTAAAACAGGATTCCTGCTTAGACAATCTACTTCTAAATTCTTCTTTCCTGGAGTATATTTTGTTTTATATTTTGTAGTATTTTTTTCTACTTTATTTTTATTTTCATTCTTCAAGCACTGTTTCTGTGTTATTTGCATGTCTTCATTTTTATTCTGATCTTTTAAAATATCTTCTAATTTAACCAAATTAACAACTTTTAATTGTTCATCTGCATTTTCATTCGATTTTAATACTGGATTCCTGCTTAGACAATCTACTTCTAAATTCTTCTTTCCTGGAGTATATTTTATTTTATCTTTCGTAGAAATTTTTTCTACTTTATTTTTATTTTCATTTTTCAAGCACTGTTTCTGTGTTATTTGAATGTCTTCATTTTTATTCTGATCTTTTAAAATATCTTCTAATTTAACCAAATTTACAACTTTTAATTGTTCATTTGCATTTTCCTTCGATTCTAATACTGGATTCCTGCTCATACAATCTGCTTCGAAATTTTTCTTTTCTGGAGTATATTTTATTTTATATTTTGTAGAAATTTTTTCCACATTATTTTTATTTTCATTCTTCAAGCACTGTTTCTGTGTAATTTGTAAATCTTCATTTTTATTATTAATCTTATCATCCTCTTTTGTTTTAAACCAGCACGTTGCTTCAGAGTGATATCGAGTTCCCTTATTTAAATTTTCACAAATCTTACATGGACTTTTATCTTTAATTTTATCACTAGTTCTTAGATTTCCACGTCTTCTTTGATTATCTTCTAATCGTTTTCTTTGATCATCTTCTAATTTTTCTCTCTCACTCCGAACATATTGTAGTAATTGTTTTAATACATCTAATGTTTCATCATCCATTTCCAATTAACAAAATTGTCGTTTTATAACGTGGTAATATTTTCCTTTTGAAAATTAAGTGTAAATAATATGTAAAGTGGGTGTATAATAATCAAATAAACAATGTGTTGCTTTGTAATTAAAGTTTATTCTTAATTTATCTTTATAATAATTTTTATATCTATCTATCTATCTATCTATCTGATTCTGACAGTTAATAATATTATCGAAAGTCTTTTGTTTTATTCTGAGCGACGCATGCGGCATCTGGTGGTAGAACTGTTTTATGTAGGTACTTTTTGTAAGTACTTAATAAAATGTATAGGTAGGTACCCTAGTTATTTTATTACATATATATATATATGTATTATATATATATATATATATATATATATATATATATGTATGTATATATATATATATATATATATATATATATATATATATATATATATATATATATATATATATATACATTGTTAATAACCTAGATGGTGAAGTTTGTCAGTTATAAGAAGGACCTAAGTTATGTTCTCAAAGAAACGAACGAGTGTTTTGATAGTAATAGTATTTTTAAACTTATAACATGTTACTTGAAAATTAACGAAAAACTTATTATTAATGTGTCTCTTAGTTTCTGGGATTGTTAACTGCGATTTTACATCGTAAGTTACTGACAATGTAAAATTGTTTAATTCGTAAGTAACAATATCTATACGTTCTGCTTGTATTTTCACATGTTGTGAGAACATCTTAAGTTCTCGAAACTAGCCTAGTTTACGTTGATAAACTCAAATGTGGTCTTAAACGAGTATTTTAATTTTATGTTTAAACTGTTCATATGTGTTTATCAATAGTTAAATATCTTAAAATATATCCTATAATGTTTACATCTATGTAATTTATAATTATGTGTACGATGAAATAAAAATATTTACAAAAAATATTTTACATATCTTCATCTCACGTGCCTATATAGCAAAGTACTGACGTTCAAAATCACTTAAGTGTTTTTTGCTGTTTAAAAAAGCAAAAATATGTTTAATACGTCGTATTGTCATAGACGTTGAAATTCAATTTACAAAAATGCGAATTTAAATGAAAGCTCCACCATTTCACTGAGAATATTCAAATCCTACATACATATTGCATATTTCACCTGAATATTGTCACCACAGTGCGAGTAGAAACGCACGCACGATAAAATAGAGCTATAACTCTATTTTAATCAAACACCTTCAAATAAATAATGTTTATAAATCAAAATGCATATTTCACAACATTTCGAATGTGTCTAAATACTTGTTCACAAATCTAGGTTATATTTTGAAATATCAACAAAGATGGAGAAGAGTAGGGAAGTTTGGGTAATCCAGGGCTTATGACGTGTCACAGGCTGGTTAAATGATCACTTTAGACAGTATAACATTCACCATTTCACTCATGATTGACAAACTCAATTTTTTGGTACTCACACATATATCATTATTCTCATGACTGGTTTAATTGAGAAATCAAAGACCCTTTTTATTCAGACGTTTGCAAGATATAAACCCCAGAATATTTTACATACTAAGAAGAGACGCCTGAAAATATGATTTTCAATTTTGTGTGCAGCTTATAATTTGAGCAGTTAATTTGAATCACAATATATTGTGAACCAATTTTGAAACATTGTTCTTGAATCACTAGAACTTCACTAGAGACATCTATTGGTGCAATATATTGTGTCCAAATATTTTTTGGGTTTCTCTACTTTCTCCAGACGTTATTTTTACTTTTTTTCATCTCAACATAGATGATTTTGCATATTAACCAGCCTATGACATATCATTAGCCCGGTAAATTTTCAAACTTCCATAATAAAACGTAAAAATTTAACTTTTTATAGTAATAACCGTATTATTTGCTAATTTTTCAGTCTTTCCTGAAAATTTTTCATTTCCGTACGACTTTATTTCACCTGAAGTCCGATATTATTCTTGCCATGTTTCAAGTGCCTAGGGCTCAAACACAAAAGACGTGATGCGCGAATGACATCCTAAGGCGACACGAGCTTCTTTTATGAAAACTTTCAGGATTATTTCAGCGGAGATTGATAGGAACTGTTTTCAGCGTCGCAAGTCCTGAAACTCGTCTGCCAAGATAAGACAGAGGACGGCACAACCTGCGATAAAGGTTTCATACTTTGAATTGATGGGCCACATTTTTACACAACTGACAACTTGATCTTCAGGTAGACTTTTCAGTTCGTATAATTTTTTTGGCACATCAACTTTTTGTAATATTTTCCAGTGCTCCTTTATACTAAAATACTTCATATTATTTTTTGACATCTCATCAAAGATGAAGAAGAATATGGAAGTCAGGGCATTTACGGGGCTGACGACCGTCATAGGCTGGTTTAAATGATCACTTTACACACGTGTAACATTCACCAATTCTACCCATTATTGACAACCACACTACTCAAATTCTTGAAAGTTCTTTATATTTTAAATAATTTTGAAACATTATTCTTGAATCACTCGAACTTCACTAAAGACA
This sequence comes from Brachycentrus maculatus, assembly GCF_059751285.1. Classification (NCBI taxonomy): domain Eukaryota; kingdom Metazoa; phylum Arthropoda; class Insecta; order Trichoptera; family Brachycentridae; genus Brachycentrus; species Brachycentrus maculatus. The sequence continues at coordinate 833,027 of NW_028280985.1, read as the reverse complement.
TCTATTGGTGAGATGAAAAGAAGCTTTTTATTGAGCAGAAACTCTTTTATTACTATGTGATGATAAATATGAAAATAACTCCTGTAATTGGATATAATCCAGATTTTGTGAACAAGTATTTGGACACACTCAAAACGTTGTAAAATATTTATATTCCTATGTATAATTTTACGTCAAGGGACTCGTTTATAAAATTAAATTAAATTACAACATTTTGAGTGTGCGAATACTTGTTAACAAATATAGGTTTTCTGAACTTTGGAGTTAATTTTTAATTTATTTTTTGGCATCTCAATATAGATGAAGTATTAATATCCATCAATTATAAACGGGAGAGTTCTGACATCTCCTACAGGTACTGTGCTCCTGGTCAGATCAAACAGACTAGATTCTTACATTTTTAACATCTTAACATAGATGAAGAAAAATATTTAAATCTGGATATATACAGGGTTTATGACCTGTCATGGTTGGTTAAGTGATCATTTTTCTTTTTTTTTGTGGAACAAATTAAATATACATGGTTAAAACTTAAAAGTTGTTTGTTTTTTATCATATAAAAAGCAGATCCACCAAGAAACGTCAGTACAAAATTTGAATCTTATTATCAAATCATGTTAGTTATCCAGAAAAAATAATTTTCTTAATTTTATTGATGATGTTTATCTCAGCCCTGATCTATTTTACCATTCGATCATCTATCATACATCGTTATGCTACACATTCATATGATAGATCGCATTACTGCATTCAGTCTACTTTCATCCTTATTTTGCCAACTCCACGCTTCACTTATTGTGTTCACCATATTGCGTTCGGCTTGGTACCGGAACCACGTTGTTTTACTGCCAGTCTACCTTTCGCTGATGTTATTTGCCATAACGGATTTATATTTGCCGACACACTTCACGTTGTATAACGTAAATGGGTTGTAACACGTGAAATCGGGTGAATTAACGAGCTTTGCACAGTGTGTGTAAGTACGGAGTAATTGGAGTATTACCAGGATAACATGTATGAGGGATGGTTCGCTGTTTCGTCTAAACTCACATAATTCACTGTTATTACAGGCGTGTTTACTTACTACGAGTACTAAATTACGTTAATTCACTCGGAGAGGTTGATTATACGGCGTGAATGGCGTATGGCGTTTACAATATATTAATATCGTGTTGTTCGTTCAATTAATGAAATAATAATTTTCATTAATGAACTAAACATCAGACTGCTTTCCTACACAGAGATGTATATATATATATATATATATATATATATATATATATATATATATATATATATATATATATATATATATATATACATAAATTTATATATATATATATAGATATATATATATATATATATATATATATATATATATATATATATATATATATATATATATATATATATATATATATATATATATATATATATATATATATATATATATATATATATATATATATATATATATATATATATATATATATATATATATATATATATATATATATATATATATATATATATATATATATATATATATATATATATATATATATATATATATATATATATATATATATATATATATATATATATATATATATATATATATATATATATATATATATATATATATATATATATACATATATGTATATACTCGTATATCCGTGAAAAAAGGTACCGGAACGTCATTCCACCGCGTTAGGGCGTTTGTCCACTACACGGAATTACACGGAATTTTACCGTCCGGCACGTTAGTTAGCTGTCCATCTTTCTTCAGATCGGAGCTCTTGATCGGTGCGTGAACACGTTACGCGTAAATTTGATCACGCTAAACTGTCGTAGTCGTTTTCATTTTTCAAAACAGAACTGCCGGACGGTGAAATCCCGTATAGTGGACAAGCGCCCTTACATGAAAAGAAGCCCTGGATATCCACAAAGTGACCGCCGAATCAATTAATTAAATTAAAACATCCTCCCCTAGTTTGTGTATAAGGGCGCAGGTAACATTTTGATTTATTTTCAGTCGCGAGAGACACTTTTACCCGTGACAGGAAATGGGAACACGAGGTGAGCTTTAGGCCAAAATGAATCAATAAGTGGAAAATCAATATGGGGCAGGGTCAAGAATGAGTCGTGTACCTCTCATGCTAATAAAAGGCGTCACAACGCTAAAACCCCAATTCGATTGTATCCGCTCTCAAATAGTCTCGATTTCCGTTAGAAATATGCTGTTTCTGTGTACATATCTTGCTTAAAATATCACGATGGTAAACATTTGTTTTGGTTTTTGCCAAGCAAAGGTTTCATCACTGTAAAATCCCAGTAGGTAAGAGGTAATTTACAAAAAAATCCAAATCAATGAAATGTAGACTTATCTTATGCATAGTTGTGAAGAACTGTAATTGGTACTCATGATTTAATTTTTTGTATTCTGATGTATCATATATTGTAACTATTGTTCTTATACTTATATAACTTATAAATTTGAAGGCTTATTCCCTAATAAAAAACAGAATAGCAAAATTGTATTATGTATAAGGGTTTTAAAATGTACGATGAGATGCCTGAATATATCGTAGTCGTAGTCATGCAAAAACGTGATTATTAACTATTTGATATCTTACAAGCTTAATATTGCCCTGAAAAAATCCCAAAGTGCTTTCAAACTTACAAGTATAATATATTGACTTGTTAAAAAATACTAACTGCATTGATGTTTATTTTCTTGCCAAGCAAAAGAGACTTAAATGGCCCTCCTGAACATTTTACGATTTATTAGTTGCTCACTTTCTCCTGTACGACTACGATATGGAGTATCAAAAAAAATATATATTTATTGTAGGAAGATGTTAATATATATGATGTTTTATTAAGTATAATTATTATTCTTCAAACCCTTATTCGCACCCGATGGTGCATAGGGTACTGCATCATAAAAACCCAGTGTTTTCTTTATCGTTAACACGTGAAGGAAAGATGATCAGCCCTCCGCTTCAGGTACCAGTATAATTATTAGTTTGCATTTAATTTAATATAAGGTAACCGAATAAAAAAATAATAATACTAATTATAATAATAATAGTAATAATAGTAATAATAGTAATAATATTAATAATTTCTAGATTTCAGAGTCTCTGAATAATGTAATTTTTAAAAAAATGTTCCATCAATTTTAAATGCGTCGACTACTTAGTAAGCTGTGCGAAATCATTATTGTTACACTACTTTGAACACCTGCTAGGGTGCTGGTAGTGCCAGTAAGTGGATAAATAAATAACACGTCTCACATTCCAGTGGCGTGCATTCCATCCAGGCAGAAAAACAATGCCTACCCTACTTTACTCGGCAGTTCCTACCTTGCCTTACTGCTCATTATACTTGTATAAGATCATATCAATATTTGAAATGATAACTTTGAAATGATAACTTGGTGGTTCTTGTAATATTACAAGGGAGACAAATCCATTCATAATAAATTTAATATGTTTTTTTTTTATTACGTCAATACTTATTGATTGTGGTTTTAATAAAGTGTCAGGTCGCTAATCTGAAACGTGGTTTCATCCGAACAACTGGTGCCAGTTTAAAAAAATCCACCTGCTGAAGCCGTGAAAGCTTTCAGCATTGCTATCAACTGGGCTGGAGAAGTCGTCCAGAACACTGAGGAATTTATGGTTTTGAGACGAATGCGTGTTTAGCCCTTGAACACCAGTTACGTTCGTTGGTTCAAAAAAAATCTGATAATTTAAAGCTAAAATAATAATGTCAAATTTTCTAAATGATTCATTCGGTACCTGAATAAAAATAAAAAATAAAGAGAATTTTCATAAACAGAAATTTCCTTTTTATCTCTTAATTTTTCAAAACTCTCAGTTATCCGAACGATTCCCTAATCCGAACGACTCCCTTATCCTAACAATTCCTTAATCCGAACTATTCCCTAATCCGAACGATTCCCTAATTGAAAGATTTACTAATCCGAAAAAATCCTTAATCCGAAGTTTCCCTAATCCGAACGATTCCCTAATATGAACGATGGATATTCTAATCCAAACGATCTCCTTATCAGAACGATTCCCTAATCCGAACGACTTACTGCACGAATTACGTTTGGATTAGAAAACTAGCACTGTACCTTACAATTAAACAAAAAGTTTACCGAAATTGCTAGATTGTGTGAAACACAGATATTTCCATTCAAGGTTTCCAGCATTGATTTATTTTTACAACACGCAAAGCCTCTATTTTAGAGGCTTGTCTGCAGGTAGGATATTAAGGATACGGCAGGATTATATGAAAAATACTTTTTGAAATAAATATTTCTCGAATTCACGTTCAATAAAGACGTTAAAATGCAAAAAAAATTAAATGACTTATATACCTGTAAATACGTTTACGGAAAAAATATAATAAAAAACAATAATAATACATTTTATCACTCGCAAACATTAACAATAAAAAATAAGTGTAAGTCTCTCTCCAAGTACAAGAGCTTAGTCTCTTTATTGGAGAGAACTGCGTTAGTAATTTTAATATTTTTAATTAGAAACGTCTAGAAAATAAATTAAATTATTTTTTTAAAAACTCTTGTAACTATATTAAATAAGTAAAAATAAATTTCAATAAAATGTTCCAATTGGTGGGAATCGAAGCCGCGACGCCAGTTTTGCTGTGAAGCGTTTATCCAACTACGCCACTGCTACAGTAATTAATTTCATTTTACTAAATGATGAATAATAATAATAATAAATCCCTTACCGCACCCCAATGGTGCATAGGGCACTGCTTTATATAAACGCAGTGTTATCTCGATCGATTACACATGAAGGAAAGGTGATCAGCCCTCCACTTCAGGTACCAGTCCAGTGTAAGATTGAATAAATGTTAGAGTGAAAAAATCACTTATATTTATTAAACCCCCCTGGGAATCGAACCCGGGACCTCCAGAACGGTAGGCGAGCATGCTGACCATTACACTACGGAGGCGGACAAAATGATGAATAACAAAATAAAATTGTAACAACAACCAAAACACATTGACCCGTGAGTCAGCTCTTTCAAAAATAAATAAAATAACCGTATATTTTGTCCGCCATCATGTTGTAAGGGTTAGCATGTATAGCTACCGAGCTGGAGGTCCCGGATTCGATATTCAGGGGGGTGAAAATAAATGTTGGTGATTTTACACTCTAATATTCATTTGATATAACCCTGGACTAGTCCCTGAAGCGATCACCTTGCCTTCATAAAAGCAATGATCAAGATAACACTGCGTCAATACGATGCAGTGCCCTATGAACCATTGGGTGGGGATAAGGGTTAGAAGAAAAAGGTATTTTTATGAAAAATATACTGAATTAAGTGGTTAATAGCAAAAATATGGTGGTTTTCTTCATTTTAATATTATTTAATACTACCCTTGACTGGTATCTAAAGCGCAGGACTGATAAGTTTATATTCATATGATAAACGATCAAATTAACATTGTATCAATTTGATGTAGTGCCCTATGCACCATTGAGAACGGACAAGGATCAGCAGTAGTAAAAGTAAGGAATCGATCCTGATACCACCAGCACGGTAGCTAAATGCGCTAACCACTACTCTACGGAGCGGATAAACTTAGTATAATTAGAGACCGGAATATTTTTAGTATTGTTACGTTTTTATGTACTTTTATATAAAGGTTGAGTCACTTCAGTTAAAAATAACAAAAAAATTACTTCAATAAACAGTTTTAATTATTTTTTTTAAATCACCAATGAATGCGTATTCAACTTAGTAATTTTTCACATATTACATTTTAAAAAAATAAGTCTTTTTTTTTAATAAAATAATTATACGAATAATAAAATTAAAAACTCACCCAAAAATCGATCAAAACTTCTTTCTTCTTATTGGCACTTTTTTTATCGAATTGCGGTATATTAATTTATTTTTATTTTTAATTGAAGTAAAATTTAAGAACTGTTTATATCAAAAATATTAAAAAATTATAGATATTTCAATTTCGCCATAAAGTACAGGTATAATATTACAATCAAAAGTATATTATAAAAAAATAAATATTTTTTTATTTATTTTTCTGAAAAATTTGGTTTTGAATATATAAGAAATAATCTGTTGCTCAATTAGTTTAAGAAGCTAGAATCTTAAAAAAAAATACTGCGCAATTTAAATTACTTTATACAATATTATTTTTATATCGAATAGTACAAGTTTTATTAATTATATATTTTTTCTAATGCAAAATATTTTTTTCTTTGTTAGTAATATTATACCAGACTACTTCTTATGGGAAATGCTCTGAGCTCGCGATGTATTTGAAGCCTGGAATGGTTGGATGAAACAGGTCCGCTCACTGCGATGGCTCGGGCTCGAATGAATGGGTATTCTCTAGGTCCAGACATTCTCCCCTCTACTACGCTCCACCTAAGAAAAACAGGGTTGCCACCAAGAAAAATTTAGACAAAGGATTATCAACCTTAAAAATACCCGCTTAGTATTTCAAATGTAACTTTCCAAGTAGGTGTCGAGTCCGTCTAATGTAGTGTTAAGCATGCTTAACTTCTATGTTGGAGGTCGCAGGTTTGGTTCTCAATCCAATATTTATTTCATTAAGATATGATTGAATTATAAATAAAATACTTGTTTTTTTACCACATGAGTATTATATTATTACGACTAGTTTTGGAAGCATGTCTGGCTTCTGAAACTAGTCATAACAATATATAATACGCAATTGTTAGAAAACAAGTATTTTATTTATATTTTAAAATATCACCTTTATATCACAGTTATCACCGGTTATATAAATGATTAATAAGAGTACAGAAGTAAAATTGTATTTATTTTCATTGCGTAGTTAAATTATTTGTTGATTAAGCCCAAATCGCTCACTCCTTTCAAGAACGTCATAAATCAAAAAACTTGATTTTTCAGGAGAACGTTTTTAAAGTTCAAAAATATAATAAAATGTTTTTTAAAATAAATATCAAGTCATTTACTGAACTTTTTACTGTGCAACAGATATTTTTAAGTAAAACCTAAAGGTTTTTTCCCCATTTGAAAAATATTAAGTTTATTTAAAAAATAGTTTAACAATACCTTTGCTTCAAAATGTAAAACAACACTTTCTGCCCTATAGCGGGTAAATATTAAGTTATAAATATCCCTCTTTTGCTGGGATTTAGTACATTTTCAAGCATTCCGAAAACATGCACAACTGAAAATTGACGATTTTTGATTTATGACGTTCTTGAAAGGAGTGAGTGAAATATGTCCCTGTTCATATAGGTGAGGTACCGCGGGTTGTGTTAGTAATATTTATCATTACGTTTTGTTATTATTTACGTTTTTTACGTTTTGTACGTGACAGAAATTTTCACTTCCGTCACATGTACGTGTACATTTTTTTCTAGATTTTTTCTTAAAATCTCGATTTACATAAATATTATACAAATATTGAGATGAAAAGAAAAATAAAATTCTTCAGTACAAAATATGTCTCGTAGCTTTTGCGACATCCCTGAAAGTCATGTTTTTCATGACTCAATTTGCCTGAACTGTATAAACAAAATGAAAAAAAATATATAACTTTGAAGATATACCTTCCTTGTGGACATCAATCATGTTGCTTACCTTAAAATACTGCGTTTTACAACAATACTCTATGGTATAGGTTGCTAAAGTTGACGACTCATCTAACAAAAAATTCCGATCTCGGGACCCACCTCTTGGTTATACCTCTTATTCAAACCCTTTTCCACACCCCAATGGTGCATAGGGCACTGCATCTTATAAACGCAGTAATATCTTCATCGTCAACACATAAAGGAAAGGTGATCAGCCTTCCACTTCGCGTGCCAGTCCAGGGTAATATGGAATAAATATAAGAGTGTAAAAATCACTTATATTTACTCGTTTTTGACCCCCCCCCCCGGGAATCGAACCTGGGACCTCCAGAACGATAGCCGAGCGTACTGAAAATTACACTACACTTGGCTATAAGTTTATTTAAATTTTTGGGAATTATAAATAGCCGAATGAAATATCAAATTTATCACCTATAGTTCGGGAAACCATTCTCTATTGTAGTCGATTACAGTGGATAAGCATACAATGTAGATAACTTTTATTTTAAAGGTCTAGATAGGAATGATATATTTGAGCAAATGAGCATGCTATATTTTAGCAAATTTTACTTTGTAGCATGTGTGTATGTACTAGAAATAAGCATGCTCAAAAATCGACAGTCGTTCAATTTTCGGGCATGCTACTTGCATCGCGGGTGGTGTGCTTTAAGCATGCCTCGCTTATTATGAGCATGCTGGTTTCGATCAAGTTCGCACTAGGGTTTAAAATTAGCATATCTGTAATTTTACACTGTATTCATTCTAACCCTTATCCGCACCCAATGGTGCATAGGGCACTGAATCGTATTGACGCAATGTTATCTTCATCGTTTATTATACTACGGCAAGGTGATCACTCCTGCGCTTCAGGGATATTAAATAAATATAAAGAGTGATATTAAATAAATATCAGAGTGTAAAATCACTAATATTTATTCTCACTCTCCCCTGGGAATCGAGCCCGGGACCTCCAGCAAGGTAGCTAAACACGCTGACAATTACACCACGGAGGCAGACTATTTCACACTCTAGTATTTATTCGATATTACCCTGGACTGGTCCCTAAAGCACAAGAGTTATCACCTTGCCCTCATGTAAGTAACGATCAAAATAACACTGCGTTTACATGATGCAGTGCCCTATGCACCATCGGGTGCAGATAATGGTTAGATGAAAAGCATGCTTATTATGTGTACCTTTAATAATTTTGGAATTTTTTACCGGTTGCTCTTTATGTACTAGTTATTATGTTTTGAAAGTAACATGGTTACAACCCTGTTTTCGCTAAGGGCGGCTTTTAAAAGGGGTGTGGCTTGCGTTTACTCCTAGGAACCTCTACGCCACTCACTACGCACAAGGCCCTACGACTCTTGAGGGGAGATTACAAAATAATATACATGGTTTCCCAACAATGTAAATAAATACATACTTGCGGGAAATAAATATCATTCGCTATTTTGTATATTAAAAGTTGTTAATTTTGTGGTATGGTAATATAACACTCTCCTTATCGTTCATCGTTCACTTTGTGTAATACCACTTTTATAAACATTTATTCGTGTCTACCGGTTTCGGAATAATCATGCCATCATCATTCATTCATTCGAAACCTTATCCGCACCATAATGGTGCATAGGGCACTGCATCATATAAACGCAGTGTTATCTTGATCGTTAACATACGAAGGAAAGGTGATCAGCCCTCCGCTTCAGGTACTAGTCCAGGGTAATATTGAATAAATATAAGAGTGAAAAAATCATTTATATTTATTAGACCCCCCTCTGGGAATCGAACCCGGGACCTCCAGAACGGTAGCCGAGCGCGCTGACCATTACACTACGGAGGCGGACATGCCATCATTAAAATAAAATTACACAATACATGGAATGTTCTCCCAACCGCATTCTTCAGTATCAAAATACAGAAGCATCTAGGCTTCCTGACAGATCTCTCTTGCAAATCACTAGATATAAATAAATATCGCCAGATATTATCGGAAATACTTTATTTTTCAATCCTACACAATGGAATGTTCTCCAAATCGCATTCCCGGATCTGATACAGAAGCACCTAGGCTTTTTGACAGATCTCTCTTGCAAAGCAATTTTATTTTATGAATTAAGTTGTGAACATTATTTAAAAATGTGAATCAAAATTATATCCCGATTTAATTATGAATTTCTATTTAATAGCTTTCAATGTCCATGTCACTGCCAATCTAAATAAATAAAAAAATGTTAAAACACCATTTTGTTTCTAGAAATTGCCCAGTATAAACAGTAAAAGTAATTGGTAATAGGTTGTGTTAGTCAGCTAGAGATCCAATTGCAATTCGATTCAAAATTAATTAATTAATATAAACCAACTTTTGGAATTTATTAATGTAAACACCACTAGTTTCGAGAACTACAGATGTACTCATCAACATGTTAAAATACAATCTATTTTTTTTAATTTTCGCTAGTTTTTCATATTTGTACTTTCACATGTCGGTGAAAACATTTGTAGTTATCTAAACTAGTAATGTCTATATTAATAAACTCAAAAAGTGATTTTATACAAGTGTTTTATTTTTATATTTAGATAATCATGTTTTTTCACAAAGTTAATGCCAAATCAATAAATTGATAAATGAACATTATTACAAATTATTATTTAAAATGAAAAAGTTTTAAATAAATAAAAAATCAATATTTTGGCAAGCAATCAATAAATTATACATATTATTCTCATCACCCTTAACTTTACCCTCAATGTATAAAGTTGTAACGTCTTGAATAAATTTACATTTCAAGTTCTGACGGAAAGTCAACACGTGTTTCATTTAAAATCAAAACTTTTTTTTTATTTTTAAACATAATTTACAGTTTTCAATTGAAAATAACATGCCTTATCAATTCAATACGTAAAGGGTTAAAGAAATAAAAAATAAAAGTATCATTTACAATATAGTTTATTCATAAATATTTAATGCAATAACAATATTACAATATTATAGGAACATTCAATTTTACATTATAAAATTTCATTACATTAATAAATAAAATTATATCTAGATTTATTTTACACCATTTATCGTCCTCAAATCGAATCAAAGTAATGAAAGTTTTATTACAATTGAAATAAATTAAATTGTTTATATAATTTATTTGGAAATTGTAAAATGGGGAAAAAATATTACAGTGAGAGGTTTGAAAGAAATTAATGATAGTAGAGTAGGTGGAATTGATAGTGATAAATGAATAGAAGAGAGGAAAGAAATATTTTGGAAAAATAGACATGGAATAGGGAAATTTATGGGGAAAGGAAAAATAGCAGGAAATATGGGAAAGGAATATTAATAAGATTTTTACGTGATCTTTCAGGATTTCGACCTACGAAGGTGAGTTATGGATTTATTAATAAAATTAGGTAAAAGGGAAATGAATTTACAAGAAATGGTAAGAACTAAAAAAATTGTTGAAGAAAGAAGATGATTCGATTCAAGGACGGCCCTTATAAGTAAGCACAAATTAATATGTAAGAATCGATTCCGTACATTGTCGCATATAACTTTTCCATTTGTGAGAAATCAATCATGTGACCCAAGGAATTTATTTTCTTCACTTTAATTTACTTAAATAAACACCTTTTTCATATAAATGAAAAATTCTGATCTTGAAATGAAATCTTTCAATGAGTAAAGTAGGCAATATTAAAGTATTATATTCCAAAATAACTTAAAGTTCTTCACAGCATGAAAATACGTAAGCTTCAACATCTAAGTCATAATATTAAAATACCGAAAAATTACTCATAATGTGAAAACACAAAAAGAAAATAGGTCGTGTTATGAAAATACTAAAAGAAAATGGGTCATATTATGATAATACCAAAAAAAATGGGTCATATTATGAAAAGAGCTAAAAAATGGATGTAATTTTGAAAAGACCAGAATATAAAATCAACTAACTAGTCATCCAGTGGGAAATCAAGGGAATGATTATTTATTCATGACCGCGAAACCTAAAAGACTGGTGGAGAACAAGATGACAGTCGACGTAATAACATCTAACCTCCGATAGATGGCACTAGGAGTTGTGAATTGGATAGACGATTATTTAAGAATCAAAGTGAAGAAATTACTTGTTCATTTTTAAATTTTTGAAGACATCTCGGATTTGCACTTGTCTCCATAAAGAAAACCGCATTGGTTTTTGCAACACAGATTTTCGCATCCGGATCCAACTTTGTATGGGTGCCTTCCTCTGTAGTTTCCACTGCAAAAAAAAATAAACAAATAAATTAATGTAGAAATAAATGAACAGATTATTTGCAACATTTGAGCGTGTCCAAATACTTCCTCACAAAGCTGGGTTTTCTCCACTTAAGGACAATTATTATTTATCATTTTTTATGACAAATATTTTGACATCATCAAAATGCAAGGCAAAAATATGTATTTTATACTCTAATTTATATTTAATATTTTCCTTGACTGGTTGGTCCCTGAAACGCAAGAGTGGTTACCTTCATGTAAGTAACGATCAAGATAACAATGTGTCAATACAATGCAGTGCCCTATGCACCATTGGTTGCGGATAATACTGAGAAGCAGATTTGTGTCAAGTGTCGAGAGCGATGAATAAGTGTTCTTTAAAATTCTAATGTGATTTTCAGTCAAACATTTATCTTAACACAATTTTCTTAAGAGAATATACCATATGTATGTATATGTATGTATATATTAATAAATATTTTAATTTTAAAAACTGGCAACTGCTTATATACTCTTGAAAGTTGAAAATCTATCTAATATGAATATACGTGTATTATCATTTAAATGTGGTTTTTCTTACCTTGGTCCATAGTTACAGACAACGTATCTATAAGTATATCCATTGGTTCCTTTGAAAACGCTCATTCCACATCCAATCCACATCGTGTTAGCCCAAATCATCTGCAAAAAATGTGCATGTATCAATATTTCACACAGTATTTATAAATTCATCTAAAAATAAAACAATGCATCACAGGCTAAACCTATTTTCGTATCATCAATTTGTTATTTATGTTTTTTTTAATGTTTCAGTATTATCTACTCTCTGATTGCAAACAGCTATATATGGTATCAAACGTTTTGATCAATATCACTAGTCTGTTTTCGGTTGCTCAGAAGATATTGCTTTTTAGCAATGAGCCCGCCAATGTACTTTTTTTTCTATACATGAAGTTTAAATAAATAAATTTAGAGTATAATACCTGCGTGTAGTGTCCAGTACCCTTGAGAATTGTGGGTCCGTAAGTATATAGCTTGTATTCGTCAAACCATAGGTACATGGATCTAGCTGGACCAAAGGAGGCACCAGTCCCGTAAGCGATATTTTCTCCTACAGCTGGGAAGCGAGCTGGAAGAGAAACAATAAATAAATAAAATAAAATAACAAATATCGTAGTCGTACAGGAGAAAGTGACCAACTAATACAACGTAAAATATTCAGGAGGGTCATTTAAGTCACTTTTGCTTGGCAAGAAAATAAACATCAATGCAGTTAGTCATTTTTAACAAGTCAATATGTTATACTTCCAAGTTTAAAATCACTTTGGGATTTTCACAGGGCAATATTAAGCTATTAAGATATCAAATAGTCAATGATCACGTTTTTGTACAAAATGCACTTGGTCACTTTCTCCTGTATAACTACGACATATTGTTTTATCCACAAATATTTATTAAACCGGTAATTGAGTTTCGTCATTACTGACATCATCAAACTGGCGGGGGGCTAGACAAAATTTTATGTTGATTTTTTTTATTAAACAATTGTTATAAAGCACTTATTGAACTTTATTTCATTAATCGCGACTTGTTTTGAAAACTATCAAATGTTTTCATCTACAGGTGAAATTTGGTTTATTACAAGAGTTTATATTTGATTTTGAAATAATCAACATGTCATTCCACAAAGTTAATCCCGAATCAATAAATAATAACACTCTATGTTTTGTATACACAACAAGGCAGGGGTTGAAAACCATGATTTCATATATTTTTCTGACAAAACGAATTTAAATTTAATGAATTAAAATAGTGCATTGTAATAATAATTACATATAAAATCTGGTAATTCGCTTGTTGCAAGTTTTAAGCGTGATTTTATTTAATTTTATTTTGAAAATGGATTATTGTATGTAAATTTAAATAATATATGGGTGAATCTGAAACCTTTGGAATTGCTTTTGTTTACGTTTGTTTGGAATCACGTTGTTTCCCCTACAAGGGTAGGCAGAGAGAAAAGAACGCCACACCAATCTGTCTTTGTAAAAGATCTTCGCCTCTTCCACATTCATGCAGATACACATGCCCGACAATTATTCCGACTATTATACATGACAACGACCAACTGTTTGAAATAATTGATCATGCCAAGCTTTCCTCGGTCTTCCTCTTTCTTTATTACTGACCACATTCGCCTCATAAATTTGTTTTACTATTCTTTAATCTGTCATTCAACTCATATGCTCAAACTGTCTCAACACACCTTTCTTAATTTTATCAATGATGTTTTTCTAAGCCTTGCATTCATTCCTTATATCACTCTTTTTAGCGTTTTATTATATATTGTTTACTTACGATCACCATGTTCTGGGTTGTGTTTTAAAACCATACCGTCGGCCCACTTCTGCGCTATCACTGCCAGTCCGTCGTCCCAGGACTAAAAAAACAAAATATATTAATTATTCAATTCAATTCAATTAAATTTATTTATTTCCATTAATATATACATTACAAACTATAAATTACAAAATATACATTAAAATAAAATAAAATAAAATAAAAAACTCATTCACACACATGTAACAGATCAATATCCAATGAGATATTGTTCAACATAGCGATAGCTCTTCCTACAGGCATAACCATCGGCAGGTTGGTCCTGTGTATAGGAATGTGAAACAATCTATGTCGACGCTGTCTTAGGTAACTATCGGGAACATACAGACCAATGTTCCGGATAATTTCAGGATTATCGATCATACCGCGCAACAATCAATAAAAATGCGTAATCAAATACACATTCCTTCTAGTCTCCAAGCTATTGTAGCCAAGTATACCCTGGAGAAACTCGGTCGGGTAGAGCCAAGGATAATAGCCGTACTCTCTCATGTAGAGATACCTCAGAAACTTCTTTTGGACTTTTTCTACCATAAGAGAGTACTTAAGGTCGCGTGGCCCCCAAATCATCGAGCCACTCTCGAGTCTACTTCGCACCAAGGTTTACAAAGAGTTCTCAGCACGCAGGCATTTTCAATGATGTCATAACAAAGACAACTAATTTTTGGAGAAAATACTATGTGAGTCTATGTTGTTTGAAATTCTCCGTTCTATCCACGATTGAACACACACGTACACACTTTCAAACGAAAGCTTTAAAAATTACCAATTTCTGCATGTCGGAAGCCTTGGGTTGATTGGGAAGGCTTCCATTTGCCACCTGCTTTCTCATATCATTGTGCGTATCAACGATCAATCGCTTATCATCGCATGACAGACCACTTTCTGTAAAAAACATCAAATTTATTTTTATAAAATAAAACAACTTTCATATTATATTTTGACATCTCATCAAAGATGAAGAAGAATATCTGTCTGTGCATTTACGGGGCTGACGACCGTCATAGGCTGGTTACTTAAACCAGCCTATGACGATCACTTAGATCATCATCATAAGTTTCATCTCACCAATAGATGTCTCTAGTGAAGGTGGCTTGGTGAGTCTCTGCAATTTTTTTTTAAATACATACCGTAAAGTGGGTATACTTTGCACCATGGGTGATACTTTGCACCACCTTCTGTAAAGAAATTGTGGAGCTGGTCATCTCTGATACATGTCATTTTTCATTCTTTTTTCTATTGTTTCTGATAGATGGCACTTCAATCTACTTTTTAGTTTAAAGAAGTAACATTCGGTCGCTATTGCTTCAATGCGTATTTCCTGTCCGAACGTAAAGAAAGTTTTCTGTCTGAAAATTGTGTCCGAAAAAATCCAATGTAATCAGTATACTGAAACAAGTTACAACAAGTGAGTGGTCTCTAAATCGTAGGTAGGTAGGCCCTGCTTTTCTCAAATGTTGTATTTTTTGGTTACGTTGTCAAGTTTATGTAAAAATTATATTTTTTTAAGAACTTACTTGTATTGACTACATTTGGGGTAACATTGCACCTGGTGCAAAGTATCCACAAAGGGCCATAGTTAATCAATTTGATCAAAAGTCTTAAAACGGCTAATACAACTTGACATTTTTGCTAAATATCTATAGGTTTAGTGTACTTACTTAATTCCTGATGGTATATTTTTTTCAAAAATGTCAAGAACACACAAGCAGCGGCCTTATGCCAGACGATACTGCGATTTTACACCGAAGAGAGTGGAGCAGTGTTTGGAGGCCATTCGAAATGGTACAATCAGTCAAAGAAAGGCTGAAGAAATTTTCTAAATCCCCAGAAGGACGATTAACTATAAACTCAAAGGTCAGCACACAAAACCTGTGGGAAAACCTCCGATATGTGACAAGGGCGAAGAGCAATCTTTCGTAAACTGCATAGTAGACATGAGTGAGTACGATTTCCCAGTGAGTGTTTTTAACATTTGCTACATTCTAATAGCCTATTTGGATAGATTTGGCAGAAGAGTACGAATATTAAAGAACATCGTACCAGGCTCTGAATGGATAACATCATTTTTGCAAAGACATAAAACCTTGACTGTTGCTAAAACTAGTCAGTTGCTTAATCGGTTGCCATTAAAAGCGTATGACGATGACGTGCGCCAGAGTTTTCAACAGTTTTTGGAAGAAAACAGATTCAACCCAAAGAATTCAGTCTTAAAACGCAGGAAAACGATACCGATAGAACCAGGTAAGAGCATTGCTCACGATCCAAATGTCGAAATGAACGTTGACGAGACACAAATGCCACCTGAATCAACTACATCAATGATCCCACCTTCCGCATTGAAACTTCCAGCATATCTAGCATTAACTGATAATAGTTCACACGGAAGCTTTGAGGAAGAGGGAGAAGAACAAAAACGATGACTGAAACCAGTTATCGTATTTGTTCCTCAGTGTCATTAGGACCAGTAAAAAAGAAGGTGGTAGAATAAGTCGTAATTCATTATGAAGGATAAAATTTTCCGGGACAGATTTTAGAAATAAAGAAAAACAGAGTTGTTAAATCCATGCAGGAGAGTCTCAAATCGTATAAGTGGCCGATGAAGGATGTAGTGGGTTCCATAAAAGAACCGAAAATGCAATCCAAAAGAGGTTTCTTTACCGTCCCGGAACTTGACCATATTTAGACCTAATTTAATTTTAATTCCTATTATCTATGTAGAACGATATGTTTTAATATCCACCTTTTATTTTATATAATTTTAAACCTTCAGTATTGGAAAAAAAAACATTTTTGTTAGATTTTTTAATATTTAAAAAAAAAAAATCTATCAAGTGTCTTATTTTTCCATAATTATACAATAATATAATCTGCATTTAGTGAACTGTGAGCCAAAACCCTTCACGAAGTGCAATGAAACTTGTAGGATAGCCTTTACTTTGCATAAATTTGGATTCTAGTACGAAAAGTGTAGAGAAAATATCATGGTGCAAAGTTGTACTTTACCCCGGGATACTTTGCACCAAAACATAAATATTAAAAAAAAATATAAGCAAAATAGATAAAAATTTAAAAATGTGTCAGACACGTTACAGGTATATGTGTTATTACATTGCAATAGTTGAAACCTCAGAAAAAGTAAAAAACATGATCTGAATAGACAATTTTTTGAAAAAATGCAGTATTTTGGTGCAATGTATACCCACTTTACGGTATGTTTAAAATTATTCTTTAAATAAATGTATGCAGTTTATATTATTTTTCGACATCTCATCAAAGATGAAGAAGAATATGGAAGTCTGGGCATTTACGGGGCTGACGACCGTCATAGGCTGGTTTGAGTGATCACTTTACACACGTGTAACATTCACCAATTCTACCCATTATTGACAACCACACTACTCAAATTCTAGGAAGTTCTATATATATGAATCAAATTTGAAAAATTATTCTTGAATCATTAGAACTTCACCCAGAGACATCTTTTGGTGAGATGAAAAGAAGCTTTTTATATTCTTCTTCATCTTTGATGATATGTCAAAAAATAATATGAAACTAACTCCTGTAATTGGAGATAATCCAGATTTTGTGAAAAGTATTTTGACACTCTCAAAATGTTGTAAAAAAACTTTGTTTTTAACCACTAATTTATTAGTAATTTTTTTATCCATTGAGTACATGTTCAACCCTGATGATGACAAAGTTCTTGTCAAAACCGGTAGGAGAAAAAAATGTACCAATAAAAAAGTGGTTAAAATAGTTTATACAATGTGCCACAAAGTAACTGCGAAAAACACTCAAAATTCTACTCTATCCTAACCCATATCCGCACCCAACGGTGCATAGGGCACTGCATCTTATCGACGCTTTTTATCTCGATCATTAATTGCATGGGGGTAAGGTGATTTATCCTGCGCTTCTTGTACCAGTCCAGGGTGGTGATTTAAAATTAATATGAGAGTGAAAATCAATTATATCTATTTCCTCCCCTGGGAATCGAATCTAGGACCACCAGTACGGTGGACAAAAAACCTTACCACTACACTATAGAAACGGACATGCAATAGTTATTAATAAAATAACGATACGTATGAATTTTTGTATTTATTTCTTTTTCGTCCAATATTCAATTTCAGGCGTTTAGTCCAGCGAATTATTTACAAAAAAAATATTTACCTAATAATACGTATTTTATTTCAACCCCTACCCTCGAAATAAATTAAACCCATGTACAGTAGACATTTTAAATATTTTAACATTTTGTGGTGTTTTCCTGTCTAGTTAAAACAAGGCAGGAAATGAAAATGAATTTCGTGTTTTTTTAAACATTTATATGAATTTTCATAACATACATGTAATCTTTGATATTTGCCCAATCAAAGTAATAAAAAACCGGGATATCAATTTATTTTATTGCACCGCGACTTTGATAAATTGAACAAAAATCACAAATTGTTTTTCTACCGTTAAACAGAATTTGCAAACAAGTAAACAATATATAAAATAATTACGTGATATTGTTAAATTTATGGGCTCACGATTATTTTATAATCAATTGCAATCAAATAATCTAGCATGAAAATGATTTTTTTTTTTAAATTAAAAACTAACTAACTAACTAACTAACCATCACGCCGCTTCCCCGCAGGGGTAGGCAGAGAGAATAGAACGCCACACCACTCTGTCTTTGCAAACATTCTTCGCCTCTTCCACCTTCATGCATCTCATCATACATACCCGCCGATTATTACGACTCCTAACCTGACCACTTTCAAGTATTTGGCATACCTGATCGTGCCATGTTTTTCATGGCATTTCTTGCCATGTTCAAAAATATTAAAAAAGAGAAATATTAGTGTTTTTATTATTTACACAAAAATTTCAAGTTTATACTTTGTCTGTGAGCCTAAGCGGTTCATTATTAGAAATAGGTATCAAATTGTGGTAGAGTGGATTTGAACCGAGAAACTCTGACTAACCATAGTCCGCGACACTAACCATGGGACCACAACCCGACACATATTAATATACATTTTTATTACAAAACTGATATATTTTATCTTTTGCGTACTTGTCAAATATTTTATTCTAAAACTTTTAGCAAATTTAAAAGAATTACTCTCACATAACACAATGAAGCACCTCCCAGCAAAACACACAAGTCACAATTAATACACTGTATGAAACCGTTTCACAATGCTTGTCGGTTGTGGGTATGCAATGGTTTATCAGCTGTCAACAAGCACGCTGTCCGCCATGAGCAATGTTTTGTTTTATTTCATGTATTACTGTTAACGTTTTGTTAGAATTTCAAAGCGACCGTTGAATAACTTTAGGAGATTTGAGATATTGAATAAACTAATATAATTTTAATATGTAATAGATTGGTAAGAACACCCCCGTATTGGAAGGCAACGTTGTGTCAAAAATACAAAGTAATCGGTGAATATCTTTAAGTGAAGATATTGAGCAAACGAATATTTACTTTTTTACACAACATTTTGAGTGTGCTCAAATACTTGTACCCAAATCTGGGTTTCTCCACTTAAGCGTTATTTTACGTTTTTGGCATCTGAACATAGATGAAGAAGAATATTAAATTCTGGGTGACAGGGCTTACAACCTGTCATAGGCTAATTAAGTGATCAATTTACGAACCTATGCAGGTCACAAGCTTTGTAAATACCCAGACTTCCATATTCTTTTTCATCTATATTAAGATGTCAAAAAAATGTAATAATAACTCCGAAGTGTAAAATACAAAGATTTGTAAAAGAGTATTAGACATATTTCAGCCCCGATAATTCCCAGACTTCCATATTCTTCTTCATCTTTGATGAGATGTCAAAAAATGATACGAAAAATAACTCCTATAATTTGAGATAATCCAGATTTGTGAGCAAGTATTTGGACACACTCAAAATGTTGTAAAGTATTCTCAAAAGACACACTCAAAATGCTGTGAAAATTTAATTTTTATTTATATTGATGATTTATTTTGATTAAATTTGCTTGAGTGCAAGTTTTTTTAAAAAGATGTAACCGTGCCTTTTAATCAGATAAGTACATGCGAACTCATTCCAATTTAGGTGAAAAATACTGTTACTATGGTTATTAATAGGAATTGAGATAATAAATTGTCTGCGAGAAGGTTATTTTTGGGTTTATCGATAGTTATTACTGTAGAAAGTTGAATATCAAGATCCTACTGATTTATTGCAAATCATAAAGAATAAATCATTTTCTTATAAAGCTCTCATTTGCTTTCAGACAATTACTTTTATGTGGACTTTCTCTGACTTTGTGAGGAATTTTACAAACTTTTCTGTGAATTTCAACATGTAAAAAAAATCATATCGCTCACTCCTTTCAAGAACGTCATACATCAAAAAACTTGATTTTTCAGGAGAACGTTTTTAAAGTTTAAAAATA
Organism: Brachycentrus maculatus; assembly: GCF_059751285.1. NCBI lineage: Eukaryota > Metazoa > Arthropoda > Insecta > Trichoptera > Brachycentridae > Brachycentrus > Brachycentrus maculatus. The sequence continues at coordinate 812,291 of NW_028280985.1, read as the reverse complement.
TAACACAATGTATTAAAAATAAATATCAAGCCACTTACTGAACTATTTACTGTGCAACACATCTTTTTAGGTAAAACCTGAAGGTTTTTTCTCCATTTGAAAAATATTTAGTTTATTTAAAAAACAAATTTCTCTCTTCAAAATGAAAAAACGAAATTTTCTACCCTGTAGCGGGTAAATATCAAATTAAAAATATGCTTTTTTTGCTGGGATATAGTACATTTTCTGGGCATTCCGAAAACATGCAAAACTGAAAATTGACGATTTTTGATTTATAACGTTCTTGAAAGGAGTGAGCGATATCTGATATCTATAAATATCACTTCATATTAGAATCGTAAACCGATTTTATTTTTATTTTGTGTGTTGATAATTGTATACCAGGGAATTTCACTGTATAAAAACAATTGTAATATTTGTTTTTTGTTTTTACGTTTTCGTATTTACGTTTCGAATGAGATTGTGTTTATTTCATTCGTAGCAAGCAAGATGCATATCTTGAGGTAACGTGAGAAACATATAGCTTTTTAAAGTGTGTTTTTATTAAAATTTAAATTTAAAAGCACGTTAATTTTTTTTTTCATTCAAAGGTATATTTTTCAAATTATTAACTCTCTTAGAATCTCTTGTTCGTCTTCGTAGTGTAATGGTCAGCACGCTCGACTACATGAATGTGCCTTACATACGTACATTATATATTTGAGGAAAACTTTGATAAAAATATACATGTGCACTTCGTAAGCATTTTTCGACCAATTGTATTTACTGACTTAAAGTTTGATGAAATGAACTTATATATTTGCCAATAAGTTTGATGAAATGTATTTATATATTTCCCAAATAAGTTTGATGAAATGAACTTATATATTTGCCAATAAGTTTGATGAAATGTAGAACTTATATATTTGCCAACATAGTTTGATGAAATGTACTTATATATTTGCCAAATTAGTTTGATGAAATGTACTTACTCAGTAAAGTTTGCGCCTGAATCGCCCCCAGCATACACACCACTATCAAAGCTCCATAAAAGGACTTCATGTTGAAATAATACTTTTCGCTAAATTAAACCGACTTGGTTGTAGTCAGAAATGTAACTGATGGATATGATTGGAAATTTTACCATATTTATACTACCGGCAAAATAATATTATTCAATAGATAAAATACAGAATGCAATATTGCTCAACAAGTACTATATGTACATACGTCAGCACGTACATAAACACAAGTGGAAATTTATTACGAAGGGCATACCATATTGACAAGGGATAAAATTAGGTTGTATACATGCATAATATTATAGATCATTGTTCTTTAAAAAATCGTTTGTTCGGCAAGGGCACATGTAATCTGTTTTTGATAATAGGTTTAACCAAGTGTTACCACTGAAAATATATTTTACATTTTTTTTAATATACAAATGTATTATACATTATATAAGATTTTGTTAGAGAAAATTGACACTTTTATTTAAATAATTTAAAATATACTGAAAATATGTTTTACATTTTTTAATATACCCGTGTATTTTACATTATATTAGATTTTGTGAGAGAAAATTGATATTTTTATTTAAATAATTTAAAATATACTGAAAATATATTTTACGTTTTTTTTAAATATACCCTTGGATAATACATTATATAAGATTTTGTTAGAGAAAATTGATACTTTTATTTAAATAATTTAAAATATACTGAACATATATTCTATATTTTTTAATATACCCGTGTATTATACATTATATAAGATTTTGTAAGAGAAATTTGATATTTTTATTTAAATAATTTAAAATTTAATGAAAAAATATTTTGCAATTTTTTTAATGTACCCGTGGATTATACATTGTATAAGATTTTTTTAGAGAAAATTGATACTTTTATTTAAATAATTTAAAATATACTGAACATATATATTTTTTTTTAATATACCCGTGTATTATACATTATATAAGATTTTGTTAGAGAAAATTGATACTTTTATTTAAATAATGAAAAATATACTAAAAATATGTTCTACATTTTTTTTAAATATTCCCGTGTATTATACATTATTTAAGATTATATGAGAGAAAATAGATACTTTTATTTAAATAATTTAAAATATACTGAAAAAATATTTTACATTTTTTTAATATACCCGTGGATTATACATATAAGATTTTGATTAAACATTATATAATATAAGAATCAGAAAATAAAGCTTATTAATTTTTTAATTCAGCTTTACTTTAAATACCACTATTTCTTAAAATCATTTTTAGAAGCATTCAGCATCATTTTCAAACACCGTATGCTCTAAAGACTTCCATATTTTTCATCATCTATGTTGAGATGTCAAAAATGGTGGTGTAATGGTTAGCGTGTTTAGCTACCGTGCTAGAGGTTCCGGGTTCGATTCGAAGGGGGGGGCTGAAAATAAATATAAGTGATTTCACACTATAATATTGATTTCATATTACACTGGACTGGTCCCTGAAGCGCAGGAGTGATCAGCTTGCCTTCATGTAAGTATCGATCAAGATAACTTTGCGTCATATACGATGCAGTGCCCTCTGCACCATTGGGTACGGATAAAGGTTAGAAGAAGTCAATTTGTAGGAATATCTATCAATTTTTTATTTAAGATTTACTCGGTAAATACCACTATTTCTTTAAATCTATAGTGCCACATGTTACGATTTATTCCGCATCATTTTCAAACACCGATACGGTGATACGGCGTTTGAAAATGATACGGAATGCATCGAAACACGTGTCACAATAGATTTTAATAAATAGTTGTATTTACAAAGTAAAGCTTTAATTAAAACTGAGTATCCTTCTTAAAATCTTAATATTACCATAACATTACTTCGATAAATCGATATAACATTTATAATACCGCCTGCGGTGTATTATCGTGTTTCCCTTTTTATTATTTCAACGTAAAGTACGTAGCAACCTCGTAAAGTGAACACGTAGAAAACCGTAAGCGAAGTTAGCGTAACAGCCATATTGTAACTTAGATAAATTTGCTTTTATGAGCTTTCATAAAAGCAGCGGGTGTAAATGGCGTAAGTGTGGCGTGGAAAAAATAAACATTTCCTTCCTAACTAACGACTCCATACATTGTTATTGACGCTACTTAAATGAAAATTACTAGGCTTAATTTTCTTTTTTTGTATTAAATAAAATAAATATCAGTATTTGCTTTACAACATTTTGAGTGTGTCCAAATACTTGACAAAGAAATCTCGGTTTCTACTCTTAGGATTTTTTTTATTTAAATGTAGTTTGGTTGTCAATCTGGGGTAGAATGGTGAATGTTATACTTTACCAGCATATGACATATCGCTCACTTCTTTCAACAACGTCATATATCAAAAACTTAATTTTTCAGGAGATCGTTTTTAAGGTTTAAAAATATAATAAAGTGTTTTAAAAATAAATATCAAGCCACTAATTGAACTTTTTACTGTGCAACAGATCTTTTTAGGCAACACCTGAATGTTTTTTCTCCATTGGACGCCTTACAAAAATATGTGAGCAGGTATTTACACTGACGTAGTACTGATGTAGTACTAAAATGAATATAACGTTTTTATAAAATACAATATAACGTTCAATTCATTTCGTGTAACTTCCGATTTGCTTTATTAAACTGTATTTGATTTGCAAGGCTTCTAATTTGGTTTATAAAACGTCCGATTTTAAGTGGAAAACCTGGAACATATCTGTTACGTAACATGGGAATTTATGAATTAATGTTTAAATCAAACACAGATTTTTTGAGTCTACTAAGTTGTGTTTTATTAAAAACACATAGAAACTAATATTGTGACAATTGTTGACTGTGTTTGATTTAAAAATTAATTCATAAATTAAAATGGAGTTTACACAAATTTTAGTTTCTACAAATTAAACGCCAAATTTTGTCCGCCTCCGTAGTGTAATGGTCAGCACGCTCGGCTACCGTTCTGGAGGTCCCGGGTTCGATTCCCAAGGGGGGTAAAATAAATATAAGTGATTTTTTCACTGTCATATTTATTCAATATTATCCTGGACTGGTACCTGAAGCGGAGGGCTGATCACCTTTCCTTCATGTGTAAACGATCAAGATAACACTGCGTTTATATGACGCAGTGCCCTATGCACCATTGGGGTGCGGATAAGGGTTTTATTATTATTATTTATTAAACGCCAAATCAAAAAATAACATTGGAATTTTTCCTATTAATTCGTAAAAAAATCGATAACCGCATCTAACCGGTTAGATCGACGAAAATAATATTGAAGGACAGGATTTGTTTGCATTTGAAGTAAACAAACTATTTTTTATTTGTGTGCTTCACCGGGAAGCCCTAATTGGGAACAACTGATCAAACAAGTGTTAGTTTACAATGGGTAGTTACATTTTACGTACCTAATTACGAGTCGGAACTAAATTCCATCACCCGCACGTACTCCAAGAAGAATAAACTAATTTATCAAATGATAAACATATCGCTCACTCCTTTCAAGAACGTCATAAAACAAAAATCGTCAATTTTCAGTTGTGCATATTTTTGGAATGCCCAGAAAATGTACTATATCCCAGTGAAAGAGGCATATTTTTAACTTAATATTTACCCGCTACAGGGCAAAAAGTGTTGGTTTTGTATTTTGCAGAAAAGGTATTGTTTAATTCTTCATTTAAATATACATAATATTTTTCAAATGGAGAAAAAACCTTCAGGTTTTACCTAAAAAGATCTGTTGCACAGTAAAAAGTTCAATAAGTGGCTTGATATTTATTTTTAATATATTTTATTATATTCTTAAACTTTAAAAACGTTCTCATGAAAAATCAAGTTTTTTGAGTTATGACGTTCTTGAAAGGAGTGAGAGATATATGATGGAAATCTAATCGTCTCAGGACTATTATTTTTTGATATCTAATCAAAGATGAAGAAGATTATGGAAGTCTGGGCATGTACGGGGCTGACGACTGATCACTTAAACCAGCCTATGACGGTAAATGCACCGTAAATGCACAGACTTCCATATTCTTCTTCATCTATGATGAGATGTCAAAAAATAATATGAAAATAACTTTAATTGGAGATAATCCAGATTTTGTGAACAAGTATTTGGACACACTCAAAATGTTGTATCTCAGGACTATTTATGTATATAGTAATACCGGTGACAATTCATATCCAAGTGAAATATGTCTGAAATATTATATGTGTATATATATATATATATATATATATATATATATATATATATATATATATATATATATATATATATATATATATATATATATATATGATTAACTAACTAACCATCACGTCGCTTTTCCGAAGAGGTAGGCAATAGAGAGGTTGGTAGAGAACGGTACACGAATCTGCCTTTGCAAACAATCTTTGGCCCTTCCACTTTCATGCATCTCTTCATATGTACCCGCCGATTACTCCGACTTGGCATTTTCAAAACATAAGTTTTTTTTTAAATAGTAAAATACACATCATTTGATTGTTACTGATAATATTGTAAAATTACATTATTAATTTTGTAAAATCGTTAAAGTAAATCCGTAAGTTTTTTTGTATTATTCATGTATATTTAAATGTTCAGATGTATGTACTCGTATGTATTTTAATCCGCATTCGTAGTGCACTGATTACTTTAACTATATCGCTCACTCCTTTCAACAACGTCATATATCAAAAATTGTCAATTTTCAGTTGTGCATGTTTTCGGAATGCCTAGAAAATGTACTATACCCAAGCAAAAGCGGCATATTTTTTATTTAATATTTACCCGCTACAGGGCAGAAAGTATTGTTTTAGCATTTTGAGGAAAAGGTATTGTTAAATTATTTTTTTGAATATCCTATATATTTTTCAAATGGAGATAAAACATTCAGGTTTCACCTAAAAAGATGTGTTGCACAGTAAAAAGTTGAATAAGTTGCTTGATATTTATTTTTAATACATTTTATTATATTTTTAAACTTTTAAAACGATCTCCTGAAAAATCAAGTTTATTAATATATAATCTTGTTGAAAGGAGTGAGCGGAGTGAGTTACGCCATTAGATTTTTTGCAGCTGGAGTTAGCGAATTTTGAAATGGGTAAAACCATTTAGACAGAAGTAGCATTTTATATCAAATTGTAAATATCAAATTGTAAATTACACGTGTATAAAACTTCATCTTTTTGTTTATGTACGTACCATATATCTGCACTTAAATGTGTGATGCCTCAAACATTTCACTAGCATTGAAATTCGCGTAGATGCAATAATTTTGAACCCACGCTTTCGCCCAAAGATAAGAACAGCGTGATCGATCGTCATCCATCAAGAGCAATGTCATAACCCGAAATAGGACATCGTGGAAACAATGAAACTTGGATTTACGATTGGTCCCAGGCGTCAAGGGATCGTTCGCGGAAAAGTTATTTAACGAGCGGAATAATTTCTGGAGGAAGGCATTCCTGGAAGTCTAGAAATAGCCGAACAGAACAATTCATTAATGAGTGTGCACTGGTCGCAAAATGTGATTCGGAGGGCGTTTTATTACTTCCATTCTTCAAAATATCGTAAAAATACAAATTTAAAAAATGCTATCTTGCAAATGATACTTTTTAAACTTCAATAGAAATGTTTGAACACCTACAGATATCGCTCACTCCTTTCAAGACCGTCATAAATCAAATAGCTTGATTTTTCAAGAGAACGTTTTTAAACTTTAAAAATATAATACAATGTATAAAAAATAAATATCAAGCTACTTATTGAACTTTTTACTGTGCAACAGATCTTTTTAGGTAAAACCTGAAGGTTTTTTCTCCATTTGAACAGTATTTAGTTTTTTTTTAATATTAAACCATATCTTTTCTTCAAAATGCAAAAACAACACTTTCTGCCCTGTAGCCGGTAAATATTAAGTTAAAAATATGCCTCTTTTGCTGGGATATAGTACATTTTCTGGGCATTTCGAAAACATGCACAACTGAAAATAGACGATTTTTGATTTATGACGTTCTCGAAAGGAGTGAGCGATATGTAAACAATAGAAGCCATTTATAACGCGTCTTTTATAATACACATTTGTATATTTTAAGGCCCAATATACGTTAAATTGCAACTTAATTTTCTCTAAAAACAGGTAACATGAATTTTAATACTGTTTTTTTCAATTTCAGCATAGACGAAAATGGATATGGAAGTGTGGGCATTTACATGGCTTACGACCATCATAGGCTGGTTTAAGTGATCACTTTACACACGTGTAACATTCACCAAATTCCATAATAATCCAGGATTCGGACCTCACATACAAATGAAAGAGTTTCTACTCAATAAAAAAACTTCTTTATCTCACCAATAGATGTCTCTAGTGAAATTCTAGTGATTCAAAACACTTTGTTTCGAAATTTAACCATATACTTATTTCGATGTTTCAAGAATTTGAGTAATGTAGTTGTCAATCATGGGTAGAATTGGTGAATGTTATACGTGTGTAAAATGATAACTTGTATCAGCCCGTGACGGTCGTAAGCCCAGTAAATCCCCAGGCTTCCATATTCATCTTCATCTATGTTGAGATGTCAAAAAATAATATTTAAAAATTAGTTGTTTTCGAAATAAATATACGGTTTTGAAAATAAAGTAGTTATTGAAAGGTAAGGACTCAAAAAATATTTAAAAATATATTTTAAATATATTTTCTACAAAAAGTCTTATTCCAATGTATAATCTAAAAAAATGAGCGACTGCAATACACTAGCCTAGTCCTCAGCGCGGCCGAGCGCGTTGTGATTAGAACGCTTGAGATGTAGGCCTTAAGGCGCCCAGCGTTCGTTCGTTTATTCATAATCTTAAATCATCTAAAGTTATTCACCAATTGCTTTGAAATTTTGACACAAAGTTGTATTCGAATACATGTATGTATTTATATAATCTAAAAAAAAATGAAATGTAAAATTTGTTTGTTCAAAATCTTAATTGTCAGCAGTTATTTACCAATTGCTTTTAAAAAAATCAAAAAGTTTTTTTTTAGATGGGAATCGCATTTACTATTTTTACTTTGCTTATTATGTACAACGTTTGTAGATTATTTAGTGGATTTTTGTTCCTTCTAACTAATTTGATATGTTTTAATTTGAATCTGTGTTGGGAACAGGAGGGATAATCTAGTGTGGGCCAATCAGGAACTTGTCAGCATTTGCTCATTGCTGGGAGGAAACCACGTTGCACTCCTCAGGAGAAGGCGGACTTTTGACTGTCATCAGCAGACCTCCCGTTCCACTAGAAGAGGGTACGGTATTTTGTGTCCTAGCTTGTGACATAATGTTGCATTCGCATGTTTTTATTTACCTGTCAGGGAAAAACATGCTTTGTTTGCATCTGTTGAATGTAGCAGCAGCATACTCAATACTAAACATTGCTCATGGGCAACAGCTTGCTTCTTGACACCTACTGGCACTTAGCATATATACATTGTTTTCTATTTCATTGTTGTTTCATAGATTTTTGATCATTTTCATTGCTTCGCAAGCATTACGAAATGAAACATATTAAAAATGTATACTTTTCTGTTTCATTTATTTTCCATTTAACTAGACTGAGCCACAGTAACGCGTATTCGGTACAGGTTGTCATAAACATTTATGTGGAAATAAAACAATATTAGTGTATGTTTAAGTTATTTATTAAGTATTATATAAAAATCACATTTTCCCCGAATCAAATATACAAATCAGTTTGAGCCTTCAAATCCTTAGCATTCAGAGTTGTGTACATATTAAAAGTCTAAAACATTTTACATAGTATAACTTTAGACACTTAAATTTTGCTAACACAGCTTTTATATGCAGTAACAAATGAAGAAGAATTAAATATGACAAGCCAGATTAAATGTTTTAAAGGATAACACTCTCCTTATCATTCATCGTTCACTTTGTGTAATACCACTTAAAATTAAATGGTATTACACAAAGTGAACGATACATGATAAGGAGTGTTATATTACCATACCACAAAGTTAAAAATGCTTTTAATATAAAAAAATTATTGAAGGTTTTAAAAGTTTTATCTAGTTCGGAAAGATCTTACAAAAAGCTACTGTAACATTTAAATATTGAAAATAAATTAACATTTTCTAACGAATTTAAATATGAAATACAAAAAAAAACTATATCATTGTTAAATATCATAATTTTGTCAAACGATTTGAGTTACTCAAATAATATGCTTTTAAATTGCAAAATTAACATATTCATTAATACTTTTTCAGTAAATATTAAAGAAATTATGTTTCAGCGCACTCCAATGGTTTCAATACTAATAAAAAATATGCCATCTCATACATCATACTCCTCAATCATAAAATACATTTGAAAACTGATTATTGTGCAGTCTTATTTAGGAACAGAAATATCACTCACTCCTTTCAACAACGTCATATATTAAAAATTGTAAATTTTCAGTTGTGCATGTTTTTGGAATGCCCAGAAAATGTACTTTATCCCAGCAAAAGTAGTATATTTTTAACTTAATATTTACCTGCTACAGGGCAGAAAGTGTTGTTCTTGCATTTTGAAGAAAATATATTTTTTAATTATTTTTTTAAATATACTAAATATTTTTCAAATGGAGAAAAAACCTTCAGGTTTTACCTATTAACATCTGTTGCACAGTAAAAAGTTCAATAAGTGGCTGGATATTTATTTTTAATACATTTTATTCTTTTCTTAAACTTTAAAAAAATTTCCTGACAAATCAAGTTTTTTGATATATGACGTTGTTGAAAGGAGTGAGCGATATGTCAGTATGTATTCCATAGGTATTATTTTTTATAACATGCTTCTCCTTAGTTAAGTCTCATAATATCATTGAGTTTAGAAGTTTAGTTCTCAGATAATTCAGCAGAAAATGGCTTAGTTTTAGAATGGTAGGAATGGGAAACTAAAAATCTCTTACGAAACATCTACATTTAACATTAACACATTGTTTGCAGAAAATGCTTAAAAGCGTATTTTACATACTGTAGTAGAGCAGGAATTGCTTATAAGCATTCTATTTGCTTACTTTTGATAGAGCGCGAGACACCAAAAAACATTGTACAGATCGGAATCGGGTTTGCGGTTACTTATGATTAGTATGCAACCCTAATTAGTATGCTAATTAGGGTCGGGATTGATGAAAAACCGCTTGACAACAATGTATTAACAGAGTATGTTATAAAAGAATCTAATTACCAAGAACAATATTATTTAAGGGTGGAACTTTGTTTACAATCTGAAAAATTTTAACCTGATTATTTTAGAGTAAGTTAAATAACAAAAAGACCTATATACTTAAAAAAACATATAAAGTTAATTTAAAATCTACTTTGGATCTGTGTTTTATAAGAGCATTGATTAAAATGCAAAATTTGGCATGAAAATTGTCAAAATCGCTGCATTTGTGGCTGGTTGTCAATTTGCAACTTTGACTGCACAGCTGTAAGAAGCCGTAAGAAGCCGTAAGAAGCGACCCTTATAAGATTTTGAATGGAATTATTTTGCATTTACCAGACATTAAGTAAAAATACTATAAATAAATTTAACACAGATTTCTTAGCAATAAGCCCGCCAATGTACTTTTTTTGTAGATGAAGTTAAAATAAATAAAAGATATGTTTGATACTTGCCAAAGCATTTCTTAATAAATAAAGAATATGAAAAAAAGTAGTTATTTTTAGTGTCGTAAACAAGGTCCACCTTAAACAGCAAATAAAAGTAAGTGAATAAAAAAAAGAGCATCAATTTAGAGTTGTCCAAAAACGTGTGTTTTTCTGCCTAGCTGGCAACATTCCTACTAAACATTATTGTTGCAGATATTTTTTATTGCACCTCTATCCTCACGAAAAAAAAATTTTGCACCTCATCATAGAACTCGTTTTATTAATGTTTTTTTTACCAAACCTTAATTACTTCTGTTAACGCTGCTCTTCATCAAACTTTTGCATATCCTATTCTAAACACCATCTTCAACACATTCATTTTCTTAAATTTATATTTTTGTAGCACTTTTTTACTATTTAAACAATGCTTTTAACATATCACTTTTAAAAAATACTAAAAAGTCTTTTTCTTGTAAAATTTTACATCGGTTAGAAAAACAAACTAAACTTTTCAGCTGCTTTTCGGTGATGGCCAAAACTCTTAACAAAATAAAATAAAAATTGAAATTTTTTTTAAATGTTTCTATGTGCTGATAATTAAAACAATTAGGCGTCGTCCTAATACAACGCGATTACGCAATCATCGTGCCTTCTCGCAAATTTTACTTGTACGAAGCCTCTTTTACATACTATTAATAGAGAGCGGAAACACTTATAGGCATTCTATTTGCTTACTTTTAGTAAAGCGGGAGACTCCAAAAAACATTGTACAGATCGGAATTGGGTTTGAGGTTACTTGCGATTAGTATACGATCCTAATTAGTAGACTAATTAGGGTCGGGGTTGACGAAAACACCGCCTGACAACAATGTGTTATAATTCATTGCATTGATCACTAATTTGTTGATTCATGTATTAATTTTTAAATCAAACAGATTTTTTAAGTCTACTAAGTTGTATTTTATTAAAAAACACATAAAAATTAACATTGTGACAATTGTTTCGCCTAGTTATGGCATTTAATTTTTTTTTTAAATGCCATAACTAGGCGAAATTAACTTAATATTTAAGTGTTTTTTAATAAAATACAACTTGGTAGACTCAAAAAATATGTGCTTGATTTAAAAATTAATACAAAAATTAAAATGGAGTTCTACAAATTAAACGCCAAATCAATAAATAATTTGTTGATTTCTTTTATGAGAACTTCAAATAATCCGACTCTTATTTAGTTTCATTCAAGACTGGCAGACTGTAAACGCTATAAAAATATACAATATGAACTTATTCTGAATTTCTTCCATCAAAATTACTTATTATAAATAAAGTAAAACCATTTTATATACTACACAAAAGCACTAAAAAACACAGTTGATTTTCATTTCAACTTGAAATTCTTACATTAATCAAAACAACGCAACTATTTAACCCATTGCAACACAAAGCCAGCGAAATACCAGTTTGCCTTTGAAGTGATTCTTTTTGCATTGAAACTGAATGACAATAACTTTATTCATAAAAATGACATAAATAAGTACATTTAGGTTACTGGTTTCATAATAAAATGTAATAATCACAATTTGTTTCACATTATTTGTTACAAAATATTACAATATTTTAACATCTGTCAATACCTCCGAAATGGCCGAACGCACTCGTAAACAAACTAGTCGCGCTTGTAATATTTCATCAAATGGATGAAATAATAGAAATAAATTCCACCAAATCCAGTCAAACAAAACCCATGGAGATTATAGAAAACGTGTTCCTTGAAGGAAAAGAAGAGCGAATCTGGATGGTAATGTGAGAAATATATGGTGGCTCTCCATATGCCAGAATGCTTTAAAGCGAGAGTGGCCAACCTGCGGCCCGCGGAGCAAATCACACATTTTTTCCTTTAGTGTACACAAAACCACCAAAACAACATTACATCTACATAATAATAATAATAATAAATTATACAAACAAAAAAAATATGTATTTAAGTTTTACCATTTTTATTTAGTGTGAAATATAGTCCTTATGTTACTGTAATAAAAAAAAGTGTCATAATTAAATATGTAGTGTGTTGTATGAACAAATTATATCATCCTTATTAGTGGTGCAATGGGTTAATCTTCAGTTTAACATTTTATTTTTCATAAAATCAAATTCCAGATTAAAAAGTGGGCTAAAACAAGGACAATTAGATTGCCCGCGGACCTAATCAAGTTACGACTAATTATTACTTTTAACAAACCCAGTCACAGCATTTTTAATGAGTTTATACAGATATTTATACGTAAGAAAATACATTCACGCACGCATGTTGGCGTCATCTCACAAACAGCTAGAAAACGCGCGGCATTCAAACATAGCAACATATCGCACTAGCCAAAGAACAATTTTTATCAAATTTTAATTTCTGCTTATTATCAAACTTGAACTACGCTGTGAAAACTTTTAAAATCGTATATGGACTACATAACTCTAATTTCCAGCACAACAGATCTTTCTTCACACTGTATTTAGTAGCATTTTTTCGCACTGTATTTAGTATAAATGTGTCCAGACCATTTTCCAAAACTCAACATTCGCATTTATTAAGTACATCTTTCCCTCAATGATCACGAGATTTTGAAGTCATTCATTGGTTAAATACATTTTAATTCACAATAATGTTGAAATAATAATAAATAAAAACCATGAAAAGAAAAGTGATAGTGAAGACAACTTAGTGCGATACTATTTATGCAGAAAAGTGTGAACAGTCACTCTTTATTCTGCAATTTAAAAAAACATGCTAACAGGCATATTTATTTGAAAAAGTATAGACATATCTTACCTTCTACATATTATGCACAAATAAAAAATTCTGTATTTTTATATATTTTATGAATTTTATTATCATTGTTTATTTTGTCTGACGTTGGATTATTCACTCTATGGATGATATATGAATATTATAGGTGTCCCAACTTGAGATAAAATAAAGAAATGTTGATAATCAATTGGTTAAATAGAAGTATGTATCTAAAAATTGAAATGTTATTTCAGGCTCTCTCCTGAAAAATAAATATGTATGTGATTTAATTCGGAATGAATCCCACCTATTTAATTACGGTAAGCTATATACTCCATAAATTTATCAACTGAAGGTGCCAACATCAGCCAAAATGCCAAATCTATCATATAACATACTAAAGGAATCCAACAACAGTAAATACATATATAGACATGATTTTAAAAAAATTTAAAAAATCTCTATTTCTTGCCAAACACCATACAAATGCAAGTATGTATTTAAAAATTAATGCAATATGGATGTTAAATAATGGGCAGAATGTTGAACGTTACACAAGTGTATAGAGTAATCACTTAACCCAGCCAAATGCCAGGCTTCTATCTTCTTTCATACAAAAACAATAGACGCTTCATCTCAAATTGAGACAAGTATAATAATATTTTTTCATACAATACGATACATTTTTTTTATTAAGAAATATCATTATCAAGTGTTTGATTTCGGGGAGCGAATGTTGAGTATTAAAAAAATCTCCTCTATCACAATATTGAAATGCTCATTACAATGCTACCCTTCACAGTCTCGGGGAATTTCTCTGGCTAATACGAGGGGGTAGGTGGTGATGCCGGCGCGCTCGCAAAGGGAAAGGGTGAAAGGAGAAGTATGGAGTAGAGTTTCTGCCTAACTCTTGGCTTCTGCCTTCTGTTTACACTCTTGCTTCCTCCCCAAAAGGTCAAAGAGGGGATGGGGATGATGATCCTGAAATATAGAACTTATTTAGTTAGGTAGAATTAGATCACTCTCCTTATCATTCATCGTTCACTTTGTGTAATATCACAGTGTTATAATACCATAAAAATAAAACAGTAAAAATAATTTTGCAAAACCTTCTTTGGTCACTAACCTGTCCGGGAGTAAGTTTCTGTGGATAAAACTGTATTTAGGGAGTGAGTTTTTAATAAAAAAATTATACTTTTTATAATTTTTTATCAAAGTCAATACTATTAGCAACATATTTTAAATATGTAATAAATATAAATAATAAAAATAATTACACTAGTAAACATGAATTTAATTTAAATTACGAATGTTTTCATTTTTTATGGATTTTCTTTGACAGTGTCATTAGGATAATGTCTCACAAACGTAGAACTGAAAAAAATCAGGATTGAAGTTTTAGTGTTTAAATACAACCACAGACGGCAGTAAAAATGCCATTTTATAAATAAATGTCACAGGGCTTTAGTTTTAAGTGCGGCTGTTCATGTACGCCCATACTACTTTGAGGAAAGTTTTGTTTGGATGACCATGTACGACCACACTCCGGGACAGATTAATTCAATCAGCAAAAACATACTTAATTTTCAGAAATGTTTACTCTGAATGTTCTGTTCCTTCTCCCTCAAGTTAATTAACTTATTAAGTGCCAGGAGGTATTAGTAAGGCTGTTCCCGGTGGGCCGTAACATTTTAAGAAAAGTAAAACCTACGAAAATTATATTTTTTTGTATATATTTAAAATATATTATGGAGTCTTACAAGAATGTACATTTTATGGTGATAAATATATATATGTCTGTGTTCGGTATTATAAATTATTAAAATGAAATGCTTGACATATCGCTCACTCCTTTCAAGAACGTCATAAATCAAAAATCGTCAATTCAGTTGTGCATGTTTTCGGAATGCCCAGAAAATGTACTATATCCCAGCAAAAGCGGCATATTTTAAACTCAATATTTACCTGCTACGGGGCAGAAAGTGTTGTTTTTGCATTTTGAAGAAAAGGTATTGTTTAATTATTTTTTTAAATATACTTAGTATTTTTCAAATGGAGAAAGAACCTTCAGGTTTTACCTAAAAAGATCTGTTGCACAGTAAAAAGTTCAATAAGTGGCTTGAAATTTATTTTGAATACATTGTATTACATTTTTAAACTTTAAAAACGTTCTCCTGAAAAATCAAGCTTTTTGATTTATGACGTTCTTAAAAGGAGTGAGCGATAGGCTAGAAACAAGGACAAAGATGAGCGCATTTGCACGCTAATTATCTATGGCCGGCCTGGCGAGCACGGCATAGGAGAACGTTTTAAGCGCTAAAGGCGGAGAACCGGTTAATAATGAGTTAAATTAAATATAAAAAATCAAAATTGGGTGCAATTTGTGAGGATTGTGAGTTGTAAGCAAGAAAATGCGTTAGATAAAATGTATGATATAATTTGAGGACTAACAAACGGTTCACTTTACATCATCACTGTCGCTGGAGGCGTCTGAATCACTCGAGTCCCCGTAGGGCCCTATCCCGGGCAGTATTCCTATGCAGCGCATTCCCGATGCAGCCCCCTTTGACTTGTCTTGCGGCGATGTACTCACTCTACAAACACAAGCGATAATACACATTATAATCAAATCATTCATTAAAGTTAGGTTAGGTTAGGTTCACAAACACAAGCGATAATACACATTATCATCAAAGTTATGTTAGGTTACGTTCGCCTCCATAGTGTAATGGTGACCACGCTCGGCTACCACACTGGAGGTCCCGAGTTCAATTCCCACAGGGTAGGTCAAACAAATATAAGTGATTTTTCACTGTAACATTTATTCAATGTTACCCTGGACTGGTACCTGAAGCGGAGGGCTGATCACCTTTCCTTCATGTATTGACGATCAAGAAAACACTGCGTTTATACATTCAGTCGATTGATGCTTAGCCGGATCCACGCGGCTCGCATAACCGTATGTGTTTTCACAAAACATGCCCCATACGCGGCTGACACAACCGTATGTGTTTTCATTTTTCTCCAAGTTTCGAACCTCAGTTCAACTTGGAGGGATTTTTTCATGGTGTGGAACTTTAGATAAAATAATACGTCATTCCTTGGCCTTATGACATCTGTTGAAATATCTGACTAATAATTTGTAACATCACAAGGATAAATAAAAGAACAGATCCCTGATTTTTCTTGAGGTCGGTAATTAGTCCGCGCCATTATCATGCCCTATATCTGTCTCACTCTCGACGCTACGCATCGCCAGTGGGTAAGAGTGACACACGATGCGTGCTTTGATTTATTTATGTTACGATCTTATTTGTTTATATTACAATATATTTCAAGAATAATGTGACACAAGTATATTATAGAGTACCAAAAAGGCAATGAATCACATTGAAAGTTTTTGTTTAGGAAAATAAATCGTTTCTTAACTAAATACATGATAAAAGTAATCATTTAAAAAACAGCAAAATACCACCGCGCACGGGCGTCTCTCAGGAACAAAGTTAACGCCGTTAAAAGGTTAAGGACGAAAAGGGTATTTTTACCTTTTGCGCCGGCCTCATTTCAAGGTAAACAAAAGGAATAATCCAATGTTTTTATATGAATATTATAATACATATATACCAATTTCTTTGTTGAAGTCTTAACTATGTGTATATAATTATCTTATGTCTGAAATGTGTAAGATAATTACGCACTTGTGATCACTGTGTCCATTTTCTTTGACATTATCAGTACTTCTATTGGACGGAGCTCTGCTAGTCTTCGCGGCAGGCTCTTCACTCTTGGAGGAATCTGAGTCACTGGCTTTCCGCTTCTTCACAATTACCTGTAATAAATATTGAGATTCAGATGGAGCGATTTACCCGCCAGTGATAAAATCATATAATATATTTTTTAAATTATAAAATAGAAGAATAAAAACAAATAATGCTTCAAATATTATTTTTTTACTATGTTTTCAGGGCTAGGAGAGTTGTTTTTTTTTTTTATTTCTTAAGTTCTCATATTACATTAAGTATACTAACTAATATTAACACTTGATTTAACGTCACATGTATTAAAACATTCTTACAAAAAACATAACATTTCGTTTTAAATTCATTCAAACTCTTTTCATTCTTCATACATTCAGGCATCTCATCACACATTTTAAACCTTTATACATATGTAGAATGGAGTAAGAGGAAGCAGTTGAGTGAAGTAATAGGATGGTATATGGTATGTGAAAAACAAATATTTGTCACTCATCACTCATAACCCTTTTCCGCACCCAATGGTGCATAGGCCACTGCATCGAATTGACGCAGTGTTATCTTGATCATTACTTACATGAAGGCAAGGTGATCACTCTTGCGCTTCAGGAACCAGTCCAGGGTAATATTAAATAAATATACAGTATAAAATCACTAATATTTGTTTTTACCCCCCCTGGGAATCGAACCCGGGACCTCCAGCACGGTAGCTAAACACGCTGACCATTACGCCACTAAGGCGGACAAATATTTGTAATGTCGTTTTAAATGTTAAAGTTGCTGTATTGCTTGAAAAGATTTCTTACAAAAATGATTCTTTATAAATTACCCAATAACTAATCCAATATTAAATTTTAATGATTTGAGAAAAAAAATCCTTTTTTATGTAGGTTTTACTCGGTAAATACCATTATTTTTATTTTTATTTAATGTGACACGTGTTTCGATGCATTCTGCATCATTTTCAAACACCGTATGTAAAGAAAAGTCTAAATATTAGAGTAAAACCTTAATTTAAAATGGATAGATAACACCACAAAGTAACTGCTGAATCAATTAATGAAATTATTTCAATGTCATAAAATACAAAATCACAAAGTTAGTGATTCAATAATTGAATACAGAAGTGGCAATACTCACCCCTTGTAATTTATTTTTGGTATTATTTACTATGGTAGGTTTCTTAGCCGATTGTGGAACTCCACTTATCTGATGTAGTCTTTCTCTCTCTGCGGAATCTTGTACAGTACTCACTCGTTCCCTGGTCAAATTATAATTAAGAAATAAATTTAATTTTCAAAAACATAGTTTTTAAGAACACATCTCATCAAAATGGCAACACTGTATATTCGCACATAAAAAAAGGGAAGGTACAAAATTGTAATTTAAATTTTCCACCATCTCACTTTTCCCAACCCACAGATCTTTGACCACCCTTTGGCGGACACCCTCAGTGCGTATTGAAACTAATAACGCATGTCACTCACTCCTTTAAAAAACGTCAAATCAAAAAACTTGATTTTTCAGGAAAACGTTTTTAAAGTTTAAAAAAATAATACAATGTATTAAAAATAAATATCAAGCCACTTACTGAACTATTTACTGTGCAACACATCGTTTTAGGTAAAACCTGAAGGTTTTTTCTCCATTTGAAAAATATTCAGTTTATTTAAAAAATAATTAAACAATACCTTTTCTTCAAAATGAAAAAACAACACTTTCTGCCCTATAGCGGGTTAATATTAAGTTAAAAATATGCCTCTTTTGCTGGGATATAGTACATTTTCTGGGCATTCCGAAAACATGAACAACTTAAAATTTACGATTTTTTATTTATGACGTTCTTGAAAGGAGTGAGCGATGTGATCAATATTTTGTGTTGGTGTATGTGTGTGAATAGTGTTATGGTAGTAGTGTGTGGTATTGTTTGCATGCTGGTGTAGTGATTGTCCTGCAAAGAGATGAGTATGTCTTAAAACCAGTAGACTAACGTCTCAGTAAGCATATATACATACCAAGGTAACTAATATTTTGTCACAATTATTCAGATTTTTTTTAAATGAGTGTTTATGAATTGTTTTCGACATTATTGCAAACAAAAAATGTAAAAAACACTCACAAAGAAGTTTAGTGATTTAATATCGATATTGCAAGTAACATAAATAAGTTTTAACACGTTAACTGCCAATTACGAGATAAATCATAGATTGCGTTCTTTGCTAGGAAGCCGACTAGGAGTTATCTCATACTGTGTTTACTTGCCATATTCCTGCAGCTAAGATAAAATTCCTAGTATATCAGTGCTATAATGGATACACGGGAAGAATTCTGGGAAGAGAACAAAAAATCAATGCTGGCTTACATGAACACAAAATTTATTAATAAATGAACAGAAAATATAATTATAAAAAATTTATTCAAAATCAGTTAGAGAATATTTTGATTGAAAATGATTAAATAAAATTGGCTTTTTAAACAATAATTCTGAAAATTGATGTGGCAGTCAACGTGTTAATAGAAATACCCAACATAGTGAGGACTTATAAATATAAATGATTTTGTTTTGAATATGGAAAGCATTAACTTTGTGGATCATATTGATATATTATCTTTTTAAATAAAAAGACTTTTTTTTTGATCCACTCACATTTTTATTAACCAACTAGTTTCGGCAACAACCTGTTGCCCTCTTCAGGTTTTAATTTATGACTAAACATATATATGAAAACCAAAAAAAACTTTTTTATATTTGTTTTGTCATAAATTAAACCCTGAAGAGGGCAACAGGTTGTTGCCGAAACTAGTTGGTTAATAAAAATGTGAGTGAATCAAAAACAAAGTCTTTTTATTTCTCAATTTTTTTTTTTTTTTAAATGTAGGGATAAATTTACCTGAACTCTCGCATCTCCCGTTGCTCTTCTAGGGATATCTGTCTGGCCACAGAAGCTTTGTTTTGCTCTACTAATTCCAGAAAGCCAACTTCATCATCGTCCAAACCACGTATCATATTTTCTGTAAATAACAACAACATATTATAAATGGAAGAGAAAAAAATGCAAGTTTGATTCTTTTCTCGTCCCTAAATCATGCTACATTTGACAATAATACAAACAAAAATAAAAAAAACAACAATAATAAAAATAAAGGAACTTGAAACTCAATTTAATAACCACCTTGTTTTTCGTCATTTTCGTCATACAGGTTTGTATTATTTACAATGTATTGTTTGTGGTATTAAACAAGTAAAATTTAAATAAAAAATAAGTATTTTCCATTGGTCTAGGTGTTTGTAATGTATTTTTTTACATCTACCTTCCCTTTCCTAAGTAACCTGCCTGCAGACATGCCTCTAAAATAGAGTCTTTACGGGTTATTCCTTTAAAAAAAAACTAAGTTTAAAATTTCATGTTAATTTTGTGACGAAAAATAAGATTTTTCGAAAAATTTATTTTTCATCCAAGTAATGTCTTTCTACTACATCTACGTAATGTCTATCCAGTATTTCCGCATTTTTACTGTAGTGGTAAGCGTGTTTGGCTACCGTGCTGGAGATCCCGGGTTCGATTCTCAGCAAAATAAATATTTGTGATTTTTCACTTATTTATTTATTATTACCCTGAACCTGAAGAGCAGCAGTAATGATTTTGCCTCAATGTAAGTAACAATCAAGATAACACTGTGTCAATGTGATGCAGTGCCCTCTGCGTCATTGGTTCGAATAAGGGCTACAAGTAAGAACTTACTTAGTTTGTGGGCCTCTTCATAATCAGATTCTTTTTTATTCCTTTGCTCCTCCAAACGTTGATAGAGGGGCCTCGGATCATATGTTTCCTCTGGAGCTTCTATTAACAAAAACACAAAAAGACTACCCTACATTTTTTATAAAAGTTATAATCAAAATACAGGGTTATTCATTTCGTAGTTTCAAGATGAAAACGCTAGCATTTGACGCCTGTCGAACTCAACTGTCATTTCAAGTGTCATAATATTAGTTAAATGTTTGCCATTTACGATAATGCATGGGTTAAATTGTGAAGATTTTTGAAAAGAGTGGAAGCGTTACTGATGTCGTAAGTTTGTCGTAATTTCGTTACTGATATTTGGTGTGCTCTATGGTCGAAAGGTGTCATTGGCCTGTATTTTTTCGAAAATGCCAATGGGCATTCGGAGCGATATGGTCGAATGATAACCGATTTTTTTTGGCGGTGATTAAAGATCATGACTTGGACGGTATGTGGTTCCAACAAAATGGGGCAACAAGCCACAAAACACGACTAATTCTGGCTTTATTGGGTGAAAAGTTTCCTAGTCGCGTAATTTCACATTTTGGCGACATCAATTGGCCACCAAGATCATGCGATTTGACTCTATTTGAATTTTTTTCTGTGAGGCTATGCAAAAAGACCATGTTAATACGAATAATTTCCGAGCTCTAGACACATTTAAAACCAACATTACTCAAGTTATGGCCGAAAAACCCCACGAAATGTGCAAAAAAGTGGTTAAAAACGACCTCAAAAGAATGGCATGCATCAAATCTTACCGAGATGCCATTTGAATGATATTTTTTTCACACTAAATGGCAAAGTCCAAACTTTATAATGAAATAAAAAATTTATAAAAAATATATTGCTGTGTGTGTTTTATTTGGCTTTTCTTTCGAAACCGAAAAATGAATGACCCTGTATTGAAATGAATTTTTTAAACCTTCATGAAATGCATGTAAATTTCTTTCTCTAATTATTTTAGATGCCTAATAAAATAATTAATAATTTTTATACCAGTTTGTATTCGAAATAGTTTTTTTTTTTAACCAGTTTGTATTTCGAAAGGAAAATTTGGAATATTTTTGAATAAATAATTGTATTTTTTGTGTGAATTTGTCTCAAATGCGAGAATTCTAAAATAGGTACCTAGGTCAACGAAAAACAAAACAAAAACATTATAAAAAAAAATGCTACTACATATATTGATCAAATAGCTGGAATAAATATTTTAATATTAAGCTACAATGCTGCGTAAAAATTAACATCTGGAAAGAAAATCTCGAAGCGATGAATGAAATTTTCGTATTGATATTACTTAAAATAAATACACATAGGAGTATGTACTTATAGAAAATGAAAAACGGAATCGTGCCAAATTTTAAAGCCGATGTCAAAATTTAGCATTTTTTTATAAAAGTAATACATCCAACTAATCCAAAGTATATTCAAAGAGCTGCCTTCGATTATTCACGTAACTATTTTAAATTATTTGTCCAACAAAAATATTTTTAAAAACACCGTAGAGAAACGTCAAATCAGTTACCTTCTGGCTGGTCGGCCGTTCTGACCTTCTCCCATTCTTCCTGCCTGCGTTTCTTAGCCTCGGCGATCTCCGCCTCAGAAATAAAACCAGAACTCATTCTACTTATTTCTTTAATATATCCAGTAATACTTCAGATGGAACGTTCAAATACGACTTAAATATTCTATATCACAAACGTGACAGCGGGGAGACGAGAAGATATCCCATAGATATTTTTTAAATATATTTTTACAACTTCTATGGTTCGTGGTTGTTGAAGAAGAAATTAAACAGCTGGAAATGTATAGTACTTACTTACTTCTTTATTGCCAGTATAAATAAATAAATAAATATATTATAAAGTTGAAGCCTGAGTAGGGACATGATAAACAGTGTAGCATAAGCCGTAGCGAGATTTCAGAGTACTGGGACGATAACTAATCAAAAAATTAAAAATAAAAAAATATGAACATATATATATATATATATATATATATATATATATATATATATATATATATATATATATATATATATATATATATATATATATATATATATATATATATATATATATAATATATATATATATATATATATATATATATATATATATATATATATATATATATATATATATATATATATATATATATATATATATATATATATATATATATATATATATATATATATATATATATATATATATATATATATATATATATATATATATATATATATATATATATATATATATATATATATATATATATATATATATATATATATATATATATATATATATATATATATATATATATATATATATATATATATATATATATATATATATATATATATATATATATATATATATATATATATATATATATATATATATATATATATATATATATATATATATATATATATATATATATATATATATATATATATTTATATATATATATATATATATATATATATATATATATATATATATCTATTTATATTCTGCAGGCATTTTGTTCTTTCATTCGTATGCATGGATCCCATACGAAAACTACGTACAAAGAACATGGTCGTTTTATTTTCGAGCGGAAAATATCCCAAATTAGGATTTTTATATGGGTTTCATACATTCAAAATTCCAAAAAAGGAGCACTCGCGTATGTTGGATACCTGAGGCTGAGTTCTCAACATTTATTCTCGGTGTTCCATTAATTATTTCAACTTTGCTACGAATAAAATTATTCCTAATGACTGTCCAAAAGTTGTCCATTCTGTTTCCCACTGTACAATATATATGATAATGGAACTATTAAAAAGAGCCACAATTTCTTTTTTGGTCATAATTATGACGAAAAAAATTATGGCTCTGTTAAAAAAATTTCTATTCAAATTAATTTTTCTTTATATATTTTTTTAATCATATATTCGAGCTAATTCCAATATTTTATAACACACACGCATGTACGCATGCACTGTATATTTACTGCCAAGAGCACACCTCACATGTCTATATAAATATTATCCCCAGTGCTTATGACACGCCAAACGTGTTTACTACTAACTTATTTCTTTCTGATTTGAAATTGGGTAAATTGGGACAACCAGAACCAAAAATAAAATATTGAAAAATATGTGCATTAAATAAATGAGAGGGAAACCAGAACGACGACGGCCGAAAAAGACTTGGCACGATCAGATCAATCAGAACCTAAAATCTGGCGGTGTCAAGTCTGCGTAATCAGAGGGCATGTATGACTAGATGTATGGACGTGACGGAGGCGAGGAGTGTATGTCAGGATAGAAGAGTGTGGGCCTATTTTTATTTCTGTGTACGGCGTGATTTTACAGTATATAATGTTAAAAATAAACAAATCATACACGCATTTTATATAATAAAATACATATGTTATTAACATAAACTATTTTCTATAATAATTTGTACAAATTATGAACCATGGTATTTTTTGATTTCAAATCAATCATGACATTATGAAAATACCATGGTTCATAATTTGTACAAATTATTATAGAAAATAGTTTATGTTAATAACTATGTATTTTAAACCTTTATTTGAGTTATAAATGCGTGTATGATTTGTTTATTTTTAAATTATATTCTGTAAAATGTACAAAGAAATAAAAATTATTTGGCCCCACCACCTCTTAATAATAATACCTTCTTTAACACTATGATTAGATAATATTTTTCATAAAAGTAGTTACTTTTTTCTTTTTAATTGATATATTTTTCTTTATGGATAATTTTTGAACTATAAATTTAGATATTTTTTTTATAATATGCTTTCCTTAACTACGTTACAACAAAAAACATAAATTTTGCCTTTTAAAATAGAATAAGTACAAAGATGATAGAATAAGTACAGCTATGTTCAAAAAATGTAATCAAAGCACTTCAACCACCTCCCAACATCTTGATCTCCCTTAAGAAAACTTCAATCTTCTACAAGGAGTCCTTAGCAATTAAATTTATCGATAAAAGCAAAAGGAGATTTATTATATTTCAAGTTCATATTACAACTAATTATATTTTATCTTCAAAAGTCTTACATATTTAAAAACTATTTTCTACTGTTTATGGTTAACTTTTGTTACATTTATATAGGTGCATTGAATTATACATTTGACTGATTAGTTCGAACAAAAAAAATGGTTTTTAAAATATTCCAATAAAATTACTATGCTTAGTATGTAATTAGAGAATAGAGTTAAACCAGTAGTTTTCAAACGTTTATCTGCAGAATATTTATTTCGGTTTAAGCGTTCCGGAAAATGTCTCTTATTTTCATGAGTCTATCGTAGCAAAGCAGTTTTTTTCTAATTAATTAATTGAAATGTAACTTTGTTTTAGAACCACTATAAATATTTTATTATATCTTAATTATAACGGTTTCGAAGCTAACCGCTTCTTTATCAAGACTGAGTATTAATCAGTCTTGATAAAAAGTGGTTAGCTTCGAAACCGGTAGACATTATAATTAAGTTATAATAAAAAATTTGTAATGATTTTAAAACAAAGTTACATTTTAATTATAAAATGAAAAATCACAAAGTTAGTGCTTCAAATATAAATTATATACAGTTTTTTTTTTCGTTACTACAGTCATCATTCCAAATAAATATGAATGGATGGGATTCAATGCTTTTAATGTTTTATTT
This sequence comes from Brachycentrus maculatus, assembly GCF_059751285.1. Classification (NCBI taxonomy): domain Eukaryota; kingdom Metazoa; phylum Arthropoda; class Insecta; order Trichoptera; family Brachycentridae; genus Brachycentrus; species Brachycentrus maculatus. Next base: position 786,629 of record NW_028280985.1, on the reverse strand, counting down.
GAAAGAAAGATGTCTTTTATTATTATATAACGTTAATTCTATTTAACTTTTACAATTGAATTATTTTTGCTCAAATAAAAACCACTAAAATTTGTATTTATTGATGAAGCCGTAATGCCATATTTTATTACAATATAAATATCCTATTTAAAAAATACATACATGCCTTTGAAAAAAGATATCGCATTATATTGAAAGAAATTATATGAATTGATTTCGGAGAATGTATACATGTTTTAATAAATATACATAGAAAATGACAAATAACTAAAATAAATTTATTTATTTTAAATCTTTTTCTTCTTCAGGGGACTTGTGCATCTTATTTTCTACCTTGCTTCTTCATTTCTATTCACATATAGTAAATATATAATTATTTTCCAAATAATTCATTTCTCATACTCCATGTCGCTCACTCCTTTCAACAACGTCATATATCAAAAATTGACAATTTTCAGTTGTGCATGTTTTCGGAATGCCCAGAAAATGTACTATATCCCAGCAAAAGCGGCATATTTTTACTTAATATTTACCCGCTACAGGGCAGAAAGTGTTGTTTTTGCAATTTGAAGAAAAGGTATTGTTCAATTATTTTTTTAAATATATAAAATATTTTTCAAATGGAGAAAAAACATTCAGGTTTTACCTAAAAAGATCTGCTGCACAGTAACAAGTTCAATAAGTGGCTTGATATTTATTTTTAATACATTTTATTTTATTTTTAAACTTTAAAAACGATCTCCTGAAAAATCAAGTTTTTTGATACTATTTGACGTTGTTAAAAGGAGTGAGCGATGTATGAAACAAATAACTGCTTACAAACATAATAATTTTGCATAAATTTGGATCATTCAGTTTTTGAAACTACTCATCCCTACTGAGGTCAAATTTATCAACTATAACAAATGCTACGGTGACATTTTTCACTTTGTAAAACACAAACTTTTAGCTATTGAAATTATACAGGTTTATATTTATTATAAGTAAAAATAGTGTGTTGTTTACATCGTCAAGTGATGATGTGTGTTTGTAAAAATAAATTAATATCTTTCATCAACAAAAAATATATTTATCTTTGAAAATGTAAATATTCACTAAGTATTATTTTTTCGCATAAGTAGAAACTGTTCTCGGCTGTTTGGCGCCGTGTATCATGAGAAAAATGTCACCGCAGCATTTATTGAACAGTGTGGGAGATGAACTTCACTCTGATATTACTTTTATACAATCTGTGATTAAATATCTTAGTCATACAGGAGAAAGTGACCAAGTGCATTTCTTACAAAAATGTGATCATTGACTATTTGATATCTTACTAGCTTATTATTACCCTGGAAAAAATCTCCAAGGATTTTAAACTTGCAAGTATAATATATTGACATGTTAAAAATGACTTAACTGCATTGATGTTTACTTTCTTGCCAAGCAAAAGTCACTTAAATGGCCCTCCTGAAAATTTTACGTTTCTTTAGTTGGTCATTTGCTCCTGTACGACTACAATATAATTATCGATAGCTGCACACAATGAATCCAGTATTTCAGTACATCAAAATTTGGTTCAGAAAAATCATAGTTCTAACAAAATTCATACCATGTCCACAGACATATTGAGAATACTAAATTCATCGTATGTTGCGCTCTCAAGAAATAATGCATGTATGTACATATTTTTACATATGTAAAAAAAAACTATATTTACTTTTATTGCTGTATACACTAATTAAAATTACAGTAGAACCTCAATTATCAACTTAACGAAGATAAAGTTGGTAGCAATAACATCAAATTTAGAAATTTCATAGCGACTCATGGCATCAGCGTTTGTCAGCACTTTGTCACACTTTATGATTACTTGCGATTTGATAAACTGAGTTATAAAGTATTACTATATTTTGGTTATAAATTACAACTACTAGTTTTGACAGAGTAGACCTTCTAAGAACTCCTGAAGGAATATTGCTTTTCTAAAACAAATAATGTAAATTTAAAACCAAAAAAAAGTAATTCTTTGACCTACCCGGATCCTAGAGGGGGATTTGAAATCCTCATAAAACAAGGCTTGATAACACTCGATAACTTGATATGTAATCATTTAAGCAATTTAATAGATATTTTTTGTAATCTGCTTAATAATACATAGGAATACATCGGTATTTTTCATTTTAAAATATCCAAATTATAAAATTGAAAAATTGTATGAATAAAACCGTCAAAAAGTAGAAGTCTCTCAGATCATCAAAAACAAATAATTTCTCATGTTTTTCATTTAAATTTTACTCAGTAAATACCACTATTTCTTAAAATCTTTTGTGACATCATTTTCAAACACCGTATTCAAAAGTGTTTGAAAATGATGTGGTATGCATCAAAATACGTATCTCAACTGATTTCAAGAAATAGTGATATTTAATGAGTAAAATTTAAATTAAAAATAGATAGATATAATAGAGGGAACAATCAAAGGAAGAAATACCAGAGGACGCCTACGCCGCAAATATCTTTGCGACTTGTACAATGATATGGGCTTTTCGACGTATGAGGAGCTGAAGAGAGTTTTATAAATAGACCGGAGTGGCGAAGGAGGCGTCATTTGTTGCTGCAGACCAATCCACAGGATTGATACAAAAGAAGAAGATATCACAAAGTGACTGCCAAATCAATTAATGAAACTTTTTGTTAAAATCTGCTTTTATTTACATATCTCTCTTCTACGATGATAATCGAGGTTCTACATTACATTATATTTTCAATCCTGCATATTCTTAATATCTCCTAGCGCTGTGTTGATGGCGTTCATCCACTGGTCTCGCTCGGGGCGCGTGTCGCTGGCCAGCAGGTGCATGGCGGTGCCGTCGGAGCGCAGGCAGAGGGCGGAGCGCCGGCGTGGCCCCTCGGCGGGGGCGCCCGAGGACGTGCGCAGCAGCAGCGTGTTGGGGCGCGCGCACACGTCGCGCGGGGCCGGGCCGATTTCTTCCGTAGTGGCGGTGCCCAGCTCGATAGTACCCATCGGCGGCTGTGGAAAATTTTTCATACATCAGATGTAAATTTTCATTCTCAGCTTTAAACATTTAAAGAGTCATTTAAACCACTTAATGGTTTTGAAAGAGCAGTGTTCGCAGATGATGCATGTGTCGTATGGACAAAAATTCAGATTAAGTCACTTTTTTTTTTAAAAGGAATAACCCGCAAAGTGTCTATTTTAGATGCTTGCCTGCAGGTAGGATAGTAAGGATAGGGAAGGTAAATGTGAAAAATTCATCAAAAATCAAAACACCCAGACCAATTGAAAATAAATCTTTCTTGGATTTGCAATTGGCAGGAATCGAACCCGCGACGCCAGTTTTGCAGTCGAGCATCTACCCAACTACGCCACGGCGCCTGTATGTATTGTACTAATTAAGTATAATTTATCAGTTGAATTACCTTGTTCCCCTCGTGATCAGGATACCTCCAGTAGCTGATGTCCTGTCCGTGCAGAACGCACCAGCGTCGGTGCCAGGCCCCGAAGCCGCCCGCCTCCTCGAACATGGTGAGGAAGCCCTTCAGCGGGGCACGCTCGGGGGTTTCGACAGGCGCGCGGTCCGACAGCAGGGCCACGCGGACCGTGCCTTCCAGGGGGCCACCCTGACAGGCCTACCAACACAATACTCAATTAAAGATAATGAATGTTGCAGATACATACAAAAATGTCCTGTCTGTTTGTTTGTTTATTTGTCTGATTGTGTGTTTGTTTGTCTGTTAGTTTGTTTGTAATTGAAATGTTTAAAACTTTCAAAATATCTTCATTACATTCTCGCGGAGATATGTGAAAAGTATTTTAACCATTAAAAAAAACTCTGTATGAAACTGTAAGCATGTGAGAGTTTAAAATGTCATATTCAATAAACACTGTCCATTGTTTAAAAACAAAATTGGAATTTGGAATTGGATTCCTCATCGTACATGGATTGCATCCATGCATTCCCCAATTCATTCACCGTGAAGCGCCCTTGAGGTATTTTTTTACAAAAATGGCGCTATATAAGTTATCCAATTTTATTATTATTATTATTATGTACCATGAAGAACTACACTTGGATAGCTTGACTCTGGCCAATATCTGTACGCGACAGATTCTACAGTTCTTTGGACACGTTGCGCGTGGCAATGAGGATGGCCTGGAAAGACTGGTTGTGATCGATAGCCCGGACGGTAAGAGAAGGAGGAGAAGAGAAGGAGGGGAAGAGGAGAGGAAGAGAAAAGATGGACCAATCAAGTTAAGACAGCAGCAGACACCTCGGTGGTTGGAGCGCTACGTGCAACGCAGTCAAGGGATAACTGGATAAGAGTCATTGCTTCGACAAGGGTCACAACCTTCAGTAATGAGGACTTAAACGGAGAAGAATAATATTTTAAGACTCGGAAGCGTAAGATAAAAACAAAGAAGGCATATTGTTTTACTGTTTTACCAGATATTTATTTACCTTATTCAGTGAAAAGCTGGTTCGGCTGACTTGACTGTGCCCGAAGATACAGTATCCGTGAGGCTGCAGTGCTGGAGCTCTGACTGCTGAGGGTCCTCCGGGTGACATGGTGAGCGGGGCCCTCAAGTCTGCCCCCTTGGCCCCCTTGCGAGGTGTCGTTAGCTTGCCGCTCTGGAGAAAAATTCAATTTTGTTTAAAAAAAAATATTTTTTCCTTCTGAAACTTATTGGCACTCAAAATCGCATGAGACCAATGCAGTGAATGTCAATTACACAAAAATGAATGATCAATCCTTCACCTCAGGTATGTATTCTACAGTAATATAGAATTGATATTGGTGAGTAATAAAATTTAATTACTGTTACTGCTAATGGTACTGGAACACTTATGATGAAAATTACAGGGCGAGATGAGCAAAGCGATGCCAATGAATTGAGTGAAGCACGATGTTTCGCTTGTTAACAGTACTGTGTATAAACACAAAGAAAACACGTCACCAAACCGATCAAATAATACTCAGTACTGAAACTCAAAGGACAAAGAGCGAGCGCGACGTATATACGTTTGAATTCAAATCTTATCTGAGCACACAAAAATTTGCCCTCCACCCTTTATATACGATTTTAAAGGAGTTGCGTGTGGTGGGGAGAATATTGTAAACGAAATAAAAGTCGATGGACTGTGTCTCTTTGTTCTTCTCGCATACATTTATGAATACAATTTCAATACACAAATTCTCATAAAAAATATACAAATTTGCAAGGAACAATTACCATATTACCTTTTTTTTAAAGTGTCAAAAATAAATTGATACCTTTTTGGTTCCAATGTGATACTTGACATCATGTGGTAGAATTTCTTTAGAGGCTTGAAGGGCATATACTTCTATTGTGACCTGGAAAAATAACAAAAATTTAAGAAAAAAGTTGTTTTGAATCTTTCCCTTACAGTGCTAAAAAAACTTCCGCGTGCAACGGTGATATGTATTTTGTACACCATATAAAAATGTGATTTAAAACTGGAAAACAATAGGTTTTTTTTTATAAAACCTATTGTTTTTGCCTTTACAATGTAGGATTTGTCCAAAAGTGATTGTCTCGTACGGAAATGTTTGTTACATTTAAAGTAGTAATAGTGAGAATGAAATTACAATGTTTACCAATAATAAGATGCGTATTGATAGTGTAAACTCTTGAAGACGATCCAATTTCACACAATATTTTGATGAAAATTTAGTTTTTTTTTCTCAAATTATATTTATTTTTAAATATATCGCTCACTCCTTTCAACAACGTCATATATCAAAAAACTTGATTTTTAGGAGAACGTTTTTAAAGTTTAAAAACATAATAAAATGTATTAAAAATAAATATCAAGCCACTTATTGAACTTTTTACTGTGCAACAGATCTTTTTAGATAAAACCTAAATATTTTTTCTCCATTTGAAAAATATTTAGTATATTTAAAAAAATAATTAAACAATACCTTTTCTTCAAATTGCAAAAACAACACTTTCTGCCCTGTAGCAGGTAAATATTAAGTTAAAAATATGCCGCTTTTGCTAGGAAATACATAGTACATTTTCTGTGCATTCCGAAAACATGCACAACTAAAAATTGACAATTTTTGATATATGACGTTGTTGAAAGGAGTGAGCGATATGTGAGAATGATTATTAAATAAATGTTATTTGAGTAGTTAGATATATTCTCCACAATATCAGAAAAAAATAATAAAATCGGTCAATATTTATGAAAAATATTGTTCATATTGATAGTACACACCTAATAAAAAATACCATTTTTGCACAAAAGTCGCCAGCAATTTTAGAATACATACATATAACAAAAAATCTCAGCACTAAAACAGTTAAATATACAATATATAAAACCCTTATCCGTACCCCAATGGTGCATAGGGCACTACTTCATATAAAGGCAGTGTTATCTTGATCGTTTACACATGAAGGAATGGTGATCAGCCCTCCGCTCCAGGTACCAGTCCAGGGTAATATTGAATAAATATTACAGTGAAAAAATCACTTGTATTTATTTGACCCCCCTGGGAATCGAACCCGGGACCTCCAGAACGGTAGCCAAGCATGCTGACCATTACATTACAAAGGCGGGAAAAGTATGTTTATATTTAGAATAAAAATATTTTTTTACCTTGAAGTCGGAGTTAAGTCCTTCGAGGCGAACCTTATCCGGGAAGGAGACGGAGAATTTTTCCGGAACGGTCTTCACCATGGAAGTGGCGATGACTCTCTCCTGGCACTTGATTAGGCATACCAGGTAGTGTCCAAGTGCTCCATCTAGACAAAAGTATCCACTTATCAATGTAATGAAGAAAAACATCCAATATTTAGAAAAATTATCTTAACATACTTAAATGTATATTAGATATGCCTTTACACATGACATGTTTTTTGTGTATATTATGTTAAAATAGAAAACAAAAATAAAAAAACATATCGCTCACTCCTTTCAAGAACGTCATAAATCAAAAATCGACAATTTTCGGTTGTGCATGTTTTCGGAATGCCAAGAAAATGTACTATATCCCAGCAAAAGAGGCATATTTTAAACTTAATATTTACCCGCTACAGGGCAGAAAGTGTTGTTTCTGCATTTTGAAGAAAAGGTATTGTTTAATTATTATTTTTTTAAATATACTTAATATTTTTTAAATGGAGAAAATACCTTCAGGTTTTAAATAAAAAGATCTGTTGCACAGTAAAAAGTTCAATAAGTGGCTTGATATTTATTTTTAATACATTGTATTATATTTTTAAACTTTAAAAATACTCTCCTGAGAAATCCAGTTTTTTGATTTACGACGTTCTTAAAAGGAGTGAACGATATGTAAAAAGAACTCCTCCGACAAGACATTTAAGATGGGTCTCTGCAAAAAAAAAATAGGCATGCGATATGTATACAATTATTGAATCCCGTCGCCAGCGGTCCGCAGGTGTAAAAAAGCATTGTTAACTTTGTATGGTAATATAACACTCTCCTTATAATTCGTTGTTCACTTTGTGTAATACCACTTTAAAACACTGCTTCATGACTAGCGGTTTCCGAATAATCACTAAGTCAAATGTAGACTTAGTCTGATTACAACATTTTTAGTGTGTCCAAATACTTGTTCACAAATCTGGATTTTCTCCAATATTTTTATTTACATTATTTATTGACACCATACTTCCATGCAGACACCATATTCTTCATCATCTTATTTTTTGACATCTCAACATAGATGAAGAAGAATATGGAGGTTCTTCTTCAACTATGTTGGGATGTTAAAAAAAAAACTTAGATTTGTCCGCCTCCGTAGTGTAATGGTCAGCACGCTCGGCTACCGTTCTGGAGGTCCCGGGTTTGATTCCCAAGGGGGGTAAAATAAATAAAAGTGATTTTTTCACTGTCGTATTTATTCAATATTACCCTGGACTGGTACCTGAAGCGGAGGGCTGATCACCTTTCCTTCATGTGTAAACAATCAAAATAACACTGCGTTTATATGACGCAGTGCCCTATGCACCATTAAGGTGCGGATAAGGGTTTTATTATACATTTGACTTGATGATGGAATGATTATTCCGATGAATGATAAGGAGAGTGTTATAGTATCTAATGCTTCAAGAATCTTTGGTAGTTACAAAATGTCATTTTTGCAATATATTTACAATCCATTGATTACAAATTACACTTGGATGGCTTGACTCTGGCCAATGTCTGTACACGACTGATTCTTCAGTTCTTTGGACACGTTGCGCCTGGCAATGAGGATAGCCTGGAACGACTTGTTGTGATCGATAAGCCTGGAGGGGATCCCCCACACGATGGATCGATCAAGTTAAGGGAGCAGCAGGCACCTCGGTGGTTGGAGCGCTACGTGCAGTGCAGTCAAGGGATAACTGGAGAAGAGTCATTGCTGCCACAAGGGTCACAATCCTCAGTAATGAGGAATAAGACAGAGAAGAAGGGATTACAAACATTGTTGTGTTAATGCTTACCGGCATTGAGATGCCTGACATAGTCTCGTCTGAGGGGTAAATTCAGATCCTGCATGCTGAGCGTGACGGCTGCGGAGCTATTAGGCAGGATTCCTTCCACCTGAATCCTCTGGACTTCGTGCAGACAAGCCTGGCGTCGATGAGCTGTAAACAAAAATAAGTAACTAACTAACTAACCATCACGCCGCTTCACCGCAGGGGTAGGCAGAGAGAATATTCTTCGCCTCTTCCACGTCCATGCATCTCGTCATACATACCTGCCGGTTATTTCGATTCCTAACCTGATCGCTTTCAAGTATTTGACATACCTTGCCAAGTTTTTCTCCTTTTTCCAACTACATTCCCCTCATAAATTTATTTAACCATTCTTTCCTCACTCATTCGTTCCACATGTCAAAACCATCTTAACACACCTTTCTATTTATACCCTAATTTTATCGGTAATGCTTATCTCAGCTTTGCATTCCTTTTTTATTCCACCATTCCAACATCTATCATATATCATTTTGCCGCACATTCATCTGAGAGATCGCATTTTGACTGCATTCAGTCTACTTTCATCCTTCCTTTGCTAACTCCATGCTTCACTTCTATACATTAGGGTTGGAACCAGGACTCTATTGTGTACTGCCAGTTTAGCTTTCAAAAAAAGGTTTTTATTTGTAACTGATTTCAGTGTACCATTCACTCTGTTTCCAGCATTCACTCTCCTTTCTATATCTTTAAAAATAATATACCAGAATCGCAGGAAATGAAGGAACCTGATGAGTCGTTACGTAAGCAGCGATGAATTTCATTCCAAAACACATTACATAGATTAGATAACATTATCAAAATTTGCTCCATATCTTTCTTACTTGCAAGCAGCAGAAGACGTTCCCCTTCAGCCTGCTCAGTAGATCCGCTGAACTCAATAGTGGAGGCACATAGGTTCAAAGCCTGGCTGGCCTGTAACGTTAAACAAAATAATTAAATGTTAAACTTGGTGGTGTGTGGAGATTACGTTGTGAGTCATATTCAAGCTCACATACTCTGACTGCATCGAGAAGCGCATAAGTGCACGCGATACTCTTTAACCTGTCCGAGGGTGAGTTTCTGAGGACAAAACTGTACCTGGGGAGTGATTTTTTTTTGCTATTATTTTAATAGTTTATAATTTGATTTTTATAATTTGATATCATAGTCGATGTTATATGCAACATATTTTCTTAAATAAAAAAAATACACCAGTAAATATATTTTTTTAAGAAAATATTGTTTAACCCTTTAAACTTCCGCATGCACCGGTGATATGTATTTTGTACACCATATGAAAATATGGTTTAAAAACGGGAAAAATGTGAATATTCCTTAATTTTGCTTTTATTGACCATAGTTGTAGTTGAAATGTAACATTTTTGTCATGTTAGCTCTGGTATTACACTAAAAGTAGGGAAAAAAACAGCGACACAACCGCCGAGCAAGACAATCTGTGAAGCTGGCAGCTAGCGGAGTAAACACACACGTAACGATATGCGCGTATACCTACAAAGCACGCCACACGCGCACACACAGAAACGTTTGTTTATTGGTGATTTTATTCCCGATTTTTTCAAATTATTTATTTCCGTCGCTGCAAATGAATAACTTAATATTATAATACTTTCATATCATACACAATCATATTACGGAGGAATACAAAAATTCTGAGCCCGTATCTATTTTATTTTATATTGATATTCTCATTTGAAAAGTTGAATTGTAGTAAATACATATCACCGGGAGGGAAAGGTTAAATACAACCACAGATGACAGTACAAGTGCCTTTTAGATATAAAACGGGGCTTTAATTACAAGCGTGGCCGTACATGTATGGGTATACTCCCGGGCAGGTTGACATTATTTATTACCAAGTCTAAATCTTTGTTCACAATCTGAGTTGCGTCCACATAAGAGTTATATTTATATTTTTTATATTGATATATCAACAAAGATGAATAAGAACATTGAAGTCTTCATGAAGGTCTGCACTGTCTCAACTCAATCATAAAGTAGAATGGTGAATGGTACACATTTATCAAGTAATCATTTAAACCAGCCAATAACAGGTGATAAGCCTTGTATATACCTAGACTTCCATATTCTTCTTCTATGTAGATATATCAATTATTTAAAATGACGTATTTCTAACCTGAGAGATGATAGTATTTTGTTTTGCTACTTCTTCGAGGAGTTCCTTGACTCGCTGGCGAGCATCCACCTTCTCCGTACGCCTTTTCTGCTCCTCATCCACGGCGACCTTGGACGGTTGGTGTGCATCTTCATTCCGGACTATTCTGATGGGAGTCACCGCTTGCGGAGAACCCTTCAAATAGGAAAAAAAAAATACATTGGCAGATTCTAAATACTACCAAAAAATATACCAAAAACTTCCACACGCTCCATAAAAATCCTAAATGGAGTGTGTGGAAGTTTTTGGTGAGAGTATTTTAATGTTTTTAATGTTTTTGATTTAAAATAAACCCTGATGATGACAAGGTATTGTCGAAACCGGTAGATTAAATTGTATCAATAAAAAAAGTGGTGAAAACAAAGTTAATTAATTTTATAAAGTTTATAAAATGTGCCGCAAAGTATCTGCGGAAAACATTAAAGAAATAGTACAATTATGTTTAAAGGCCAAGACTGATGTCAATTAATATACCTGACTCTGTTGTTTTCGGTAGAAACTGACGGTATGCACCAAGGGTTTACTCCGTTCTATTTCTTCCTGATAGATGTCCTTCTGATATTTGCTCTTTGGAGGGGTCTTCAGCGGAGACTTGAACCTCTGACTGTCCTGGTTATTTCCCACTTCCGCAGACTTCTTGTAGTGGAAGCTGTTTGATGGAAGGGCGGAGCCTACATTCTACAAATTAAATATTAAACAATTTATCAATATCTTACAAAGTTATGTCGAATGCCATGTTAAATAAAAAATTCTCCATCTTCGACACATGTCCACGCATTGCAGTTTATCAGTGCTATTTTGATTGTTAATTTACCCACAAACGTAGGGTTGATAGTCTCAAAAGTGAACAATTAACATGGAAGCAGAACTCTTCAATACATAGTTTGGACCATTTTTAATTTTTTCATTAATTGATTCGGCAGTCACTTTGTGGTAAAATCTATACATTTTTAAAGAATGTCTTACTTAGTAACTACCACTATTTCTTAAAATCTTCTGTGACACGTGTTTCGATGCATTCCGCACCATTTTCAATGGTGTTTGCAAATGCATCATTTGCATCAAAAGCATCGTACGAATGTGACATTCGTTTGATAATGCCCTAACAAGGCGAAACAATTGTTACAATATATATTTTTTTAAATGTGTTTTTGTTAATAAAATACAACTTAGTAGACTCAAAAAATCTGTGTTTGATTTCAAATTAATACATAAATTAAAATGGAGTTCTACAAATTAAACGCCAAATCAATAAATAAACATCTACCTTGTTCTGTTTCGGCGGAGTGGGGCCTTCAGTATCGTCATCGGCATCGAGAACTTCATCCAAGAGATCATCCAGATCCTCATTGTTCTCTCCGTCACTGGAGGAGTCATAGGAATCGTCTTTGTTTCTCGTCACAACCGGGTCATGAGATCGCCTCTTCGCCCTGACTGCTTTCCTGGCCTTGGACAATGCCGACTCATTGGTCTTTTTGACTCCCACGGCTTTGAGGATATCCCGGGTGAAGGAAGTGTTACCCCAGTCATTCTCCACATGTACGTTGGCGCAGGAATCTGAGCTTGTGTTTAAACTACAAAAAAATATAAATTAATATGAATAAAAATCAGTTTGTATGTACAATTTCAGTACAATTTCTATTATATTTTATACAGATACACTGAGCTTTATAATATTATACCACTGACACAAAAACTAATAAAAAAATAGCTGATTAACATATCAGCTTACAAGTTCAGTGGAACCTCTTATAATGAGCACCTGTCATAATGAGTAATTCGCATATTCGTAAATATTAATAAAAATCAGTTGTTATGAACAATTTAAGTACAATTTCAATTATACTTTATACAGATACACTGAGCTTTGTAATATTAAAGCACTAACACAAAAACTAATTTAAAAAAACATTGAGTAACATATCAGCTTACAAGTACAGTGGAACCTCTTATAATGAGCACCTCTCATAATAAGCCATTCGCATAACAAGCAAAAAAGTGAAAAAATTGCTCCTTTAATGGGGCGATGTTTCACATGAGTTACAGAGAAAGGGCAAGTCCCTTTTTCACGACATTCAGTTGCGAGCCGGGACCGTGTCAGTCAAAACAAAAAATGTTTCACTTAACAAGTAAGATTCTGGAAGACATCATGCTCATTATGAGAGGTTCCACTCTAATCGTTTGACATGCATCTTCTTTATTTTTTTAAGCGGAAATTCTTTTACTATAATAAATCCCTTACCGCACCCCAATGGTGCATAGGGCACTGCTTCATATAAACGCAGTGTTATCTCGATCGATTACACATGAAGGAAAGGTGAACAGCCCTCCACTTCGGGTACCAGTCCAGTGTAATATTGAATAAATATTAGATTATTTATTGTTTCGGCATTAACTTTGTGGTAAGACATGTTACAATGATTAAAGAAAACACTTCGTTTTTTACCACTTAAGTTTTATTATAGACTACATGTTTCAGAAGTTAAACTTCCATCATTCAGGTCTGTATAATAACAATAGTTATTATAATAATAGTTATTATACAGACCTGAATGATGGAAGTTTAACTTCTGAAACATGTAGTCTATAATAAAACTCAAGTGGTAAAAAACGAAGTGTTTTCTTTAATCATTGTAATAAATATTAGAGTGAAAAAATCACTTATATTTATTAAACCCCCCTGGGAATCGAACCCGGGACCTCCAGAACGGTAGGCGAGCATGCTGACCATAACACTACGGAGGCGGACAAATACATAAAATATTTATAGCATTGACAATTCATTCGTTTATTTTATAACATTTCATTCATCATAAAAATAAGCATTAATTGTTTCTTGGATATTTTTACATACTTTAAAATTACAATAAATTACGCTAGTAGCTTTTATTACATTTTTTAATACATTATCTACATTTTCAGTACTTTTAATAAATTTCCAAAATTTGTGATAAAATATTAATTAAAACCCTTATCCGCACCCAAATGGTGCATAGGGCACTGTGTCATATAAACGCAGTGTTATCTTGATCGTTTATACATGAAGGAAAGGTGATCAGCCCTCCGCTTCAGGTACCAGTCCATGGTAATTTTGAATAAATATTACAGTGAAAAAATCACTAATATTTATTTTACCCCCCTTGGGAATCGAACCCGGGACCTCCAGAACGGTAGCCGAGCGTGCTGACCATTACACTACGGAGGCGGACAAAATATAGGAAAAATAAATTTCTGAATACTAAAAGGAAACTTGCGTTTATCAAAAATACTGAAGTACATGTTTTATAAATGAAACTTAAATCTAAATAAGTCCTATACTAGATTATTATAATATTGTGATAAAAGACTTAATTTGTTCCTTGTTTTCAGGTAAAAATAATACTATGTCCTGTGAGTTCAAAGGGATCCTATCAATAAAGCCCTTACAAGTATTGATAGAACCCTTTTGAACTAAACAGTAACTAAAAATATTAGATAAATTATAAAATTTCATTAATTGATTCGGCAGTCACTTTGTGGTAAAATCTATCCATTTTTAAGTAATGTTTTACTTAGTAAATACCACTATTTCTTAAAATCTACTGTGACACGTGTTTCGATGCATTCCGCATCATTTTCAAACACCGTATACATACGGTGTTTGAAAATGATGCGGAATGCATCGAAACACGATTCACAGTAGATTTTAAGAAATAGTGGTATTTACTAAGTGTAACATTAATTAAAAATTATAAAATTTTGGATTAAAAATGTACAAGCGAAAATATCAACCAATACATGGCAAAGATCATAAGGGAAAAAATCTTTAATTTATGGAAAAGGGTATTTACGTTTTTATATTTTGATTTGTAAAAGGTATATTTTGTTAAAATTAAAAACATTGTTGCATTACTGTCTGTATACAAATAAAAAAAAAATCTGTATTTTTAGTTAAAAGTACATGAGTCTTAAGGATATTCTTAAAATGATTTTGCAGGGTTCAATTTGTACTTATGATACTCTACCGGGAAGTGTTCAATAATTTCTTTTTTTTTTTTAAATTAAGACTTTTTTTCAACCCATAAAATTCCCTACTTATAAAAATGGTTTTAATCTCATATCTTAGTCCACCTCCATAGTGTAATGGTCAGCACGCTCGGCTACCGTACTGGAGGTCCCAGGTTCGATTCCCAGAGGGGGGTTCAAATAAATATGGTGTTTTTGTGATTTTTCACCCTTATATTTATTCAATATTACCCTGGACTGGTAACTGAAGCAGAGGGCTGATCACTTTTTCTCCATTTTTTAATTTATTTATTTTTCAAAACATATTACATACATAAGTCAATTTGAGTGTGTCCAAATACTTGTTCACAAAATCTGGATTATCTCCAATTACAGGAGTTATTTTCATAAAAATGCATAAGCCCCGTAAATGCCCAGACTTCCATATTCTTCTTCATCTTTGATGAGATGTCAAAAAATAATAAGTCATATATATATATATATATATATATATACAGTATCTACTCAATGAATTAGGGCCACCCATTATTTTTTTGAATACTCTGAAATCTTTTGGATTATTATATTTATTTTACATAAATACTTTAAGTTTTCTATTGACATCTAATATCATGTATATTACCTTCAATAATATGTAAAATATACCTGGATTATTTAAGCCTTTACAAAATTTCAAACCCTTTTTCTGAGAAAGGTCCCTAATTAGCACAGGTAGACAGATAGTTGAAAGTTCAAAAAATAGTCCTATCTCATTTATTAGTGAAGTTTCTTGAGTTCTGGTTGTTGTTTTGTTCAGAGAGGTTATATAGTTATCGTGTCTTGTGAAAAAAACTTAATTTTTAATTTTAGTTCATAAAGTATAAAAATTTTTTGTAAGCACAAGTGTTTTTTTTGAAAAGGGCAAAATGGGAAAAAGTAAAGACATTTCTGAGGAAAAAAAGTCTAGTGTTATAGTGCTACTGAAATTAGGAATACTATCTAATAGAGAAATTTCAAAAAAAGAAAACGTTTCTCGTCAAACAGTGGACAGAATTTCAAAATCAATAAAAAATCAGTCACCCGCCACCAGCAATCGGCGAAAGAACTGTCGTAGGATTAGAAAAACAACACCGAGGACTGATCGAAAAATCGTTCAAAGTGCCTTAGAAAACCGTAGTGCATCAGCAAAAACGTTAAAAATAAAATTGGAAGAAGAGGGTATAAATATATCGGTATCAACACTGAGGCGACGTCTTTACGAAATAAATCTGAAATGCAGGCGCCCTGTAAAAGTACCAAAATTGACACCACGAATGAAAGCGGATCGATTAAAATGGGCCAGGCTACATCGAAATTACTCGGTAGATGATTGGAAAAAGGTATTTATTTAAATTGAATTTTCAACATATCATTTTAGTAAATAAACTTATATATTTGAATTAAACTTAAATTTTCATTATTTTTCAGGTCATCTTTAGTGATGAGTGCCGGTTAGAAGCCGTGACAGAGAGCCGTCGATTCGTCAGGAGAACACCAATGGAACGTTACAATGAGGCCTGTGTGGTAAAAGTTATCAAACACCCCCCTGCAACAATGATATGGTCATGTATTATTAACAATTTACCTGGGCCGTTGTTTTTCGTGGAAGGAACAATGAACCAAAATTCCTATAAGCAGGTCCTCGAACGAATTTTATTGCCCTTCTACCATACACTCGACCCAACAGAAGGTCCATACACCTTCATGCAGGATGGAGCACCTTGCCACCGGGCTAAATCAATAATAAAATTTTTGTCTAACAAAAATCTGCCTTTGCTCCCCTGGCCTGGAAATTCTCCGGACCTTAATCCTATAGAAAACGTATGGAGCATGTTAAAAAATAAGGTATACTCATTTCCAAATCCGACAGTAGACTGTCTAAAAAAAATATTCAAAAAATTTGGTCAGAAGACGAAGAAATAAAAAAATGATAAAACAGTGCATTTTAAGTATGCCAAAAAGAATTGAGGCAGTTATTTCTGCCAAAGGTGGAAATACTAAATACTATCTATATTTATATGAAAATATATGCATAATTTAAGCGTAATAAAGTGTTCATGTGTAAATAAAATTCAATGTTGTTTTATTCAAGGTTTTCTCTGAGTTTTTCCTGTTTGAATTGAGAAAATGCGCGAAATTCTGCGTGGCCCTAATTCATTGAGTAGATACTGTATATATATATATATATATATATATATATATATGTATATGTATATGTGTATGTGTATGTGTATGTGTATGTGTATGTGTATGTGTATGTGTATGTGTATGTGTATGTGTATGTGTATGTGTATGTGTATGTGTATGTATATGTGTATGTATATGTATATGTATATGTATATGTATATGTATATGTATATGTATATGTATATGTATATGTATATGTATATGTATATGTATATGTATATGTATATGTATATGTATATGTATATGTATATGTATATGTATATGTATATGTATATGTATATGTATATGTATATGTATATGTATATGTATATGTATATGTATATGTATATGTATATGTATATGTATATGTATATGTATATGTATATGTATATGTATATGTATATGTATATGTATATGTATATGTATATGTATATGTATATGTATATGTATATGTATATGTATATGTATATGTATATGTATATGTATATGTATACGTATATGTATATATATATATATATATATATATATATATATATATATATTCCCGATGAGTAATTTCTATTTCTCATTTTGGGTAAGATAATGCTGCATTTATATGATGTAGTGCTTTATGCACCATTGAGTGCGGATAAGGGTTTTTAAAAAATCTTATATATCATAAATAAATACATTTTTTAAAAGTATTTCAACATATCAAGCGATTCTTGACAAATAATTGTTAACGCCAGTTAGTAAAGATTGTTATTTGAGTAAATCTACCAAAACTAAGTATTTGGTTAATACAAGTGTTAGTCTTTATCTTTACGTATAGATAATTACTGATCAATAAACACATCTAATAGTAAAAATATGAAATTATAAAATATATAAATTATAAAGTGCGGTTGAGGTGATTATTCACATAAATTGGGCATTATTGTCATTACTTTTAAGATTTTTAGCTTTGGATGATGTTAATTTAAATTTTTAAATAAAAAAATATATGTGCATCATTTCTTCACCCTCAATATAAATTTAAGCATGAAAGTAGTTAATTATATCAAAACAGATTTTTTTAAATGAGAATACCAAATTGAAAATTTAAAACATTTATAATTTTTGAAGGCTGCTAAATGTTTTCTTGTGCTGCTGTCCGTGGGAATGCTGTTGATGACATTTTCATGTACTATGATGATGGCTTCTGCTTCAATACTTACTTTTTTATATATCATTTCTCATTGAATAAGAAATACCAAGAATAACCAATAAACCACCTTAAGAAAGGATACTTTTGATCTAGTTTTATTGATGATATTTGTGAAATCTGTCAATATTTGCTATATTGCAGTCATAAATGTGTTTTTAAAAAAAATAAAGGCAACTTTTTTTGTCAATTTTTTTCTAAAATGGATGAAAACATGTACGTTTCAACTACTACTACTACTACTACCATCACGCCGTTTCTCCGCAGGGGTAGGCAGAGAGGATGGAACGCCACACTCTTTTGTCCTGACATACACTCCTCGCCTCCTTCACATCCATACATCTAGTCATACATGCCCTCCGAACGTTTCTAACATCAGCTAAATGATATTTTGGCATTTAATGGGTTTGTGATCTCTTTAGAAAGTAAAATCAAAGCGTATGACAAAAAAATTATAACAATAAAAAACACTAGTTTTTCTCAACCCTGCATTTGTTAATTTTTTTAAAATTGATTAAAAAACATATTATGGCTTACACTTGTATTTATCTTTCGTTTTTCATCTTGTAGTGTCAATATTGCCAGCTTGCTGAGAAATTGTAACTGCAGCAAAAAATATGTATGTATTGCACATTCTACAATAAGTAATTTACAGACAATTTGTCTTTTTTTATACCAAAATATAAATTTCTATTAATCTCTTATCGTTACCCTTTGAACCATATTTTGATATCAGATTATTGTTCATAATATTGTTATGGCGCAATATTATTTCAGACAACTTGACCAAGACTCTAAGTGCATGCGAGAGGGCAGGGCAGGGGCGTACGTGGAGGAATGTTTACACAGAGATCTAACCCCTTTTAAGATTGACACAAAGATGACTGAATATACTTGTTCTTTGACTGTCATACTGACCTGTTAAATAAACTGATTCTTAATTGCGAGTTATTATTACTGTAAAAATATTTTATAATTTAAAAATAATTTAAGATATAGCTAGGCTTAGTTGAGCTCTAACGTTTATTTTTATGTAAATACTACTCGTATTTACTTAAGTAACTAACAATCACGCCGCTTCTCCACAGGAGTAGGCAGAGAGAAAAGAACACCACACCAATCTGTCTTTGCACACAAACTTCGCCTCTTCCACATTCAGCCATCTTCTCCGAATGCATGCCGATTATTCCGACTCCTGACTTGACCACTTTGAAGTATTTGAAATACTTAATCATGCTAAGTTTTCATCGGTCTTCCTCTGCTCTTTTTTCTAACTACATTCGCCTCATAAAATTGTTTTACTCTTCTTTCCTCATTCATTCCACATGCTCATCTCAACATACCTTTCTTAATTTTATCGATAATGCTTATCTCAGCCCTGCATTATTTCCTTATTTCACCATTCGAAAATCTATCATACATCATTTGCAGACGCACATTCGTCTGAGGGATCGCATTTCGACTGCATTCAGTCTACTTTCATTCAGTCGGCAAAAGAAAGATTTTTTTCTTCAATATCATATATTGCGAAGAAAAATAAAGTTATTTTTTATTTTCTTAAACTCTGGACCATGACCAACACAGTTGTTCAAAAACCTCTCAGTACAAAAATTAAACATTTTTAAATCCATTTTAATTTAAATTATAAGGACGGATGCGACATCTTATCCCTAGAGTTCTAATATTTTATAGAAAAAAATTTTTTTTGAATGGTAAGGTTTGCACACATTCTCTGAACGTGTTTTCGATTTTTCATTATAAGTTGTTGTTCCCTTCAAACTGTACTCATTTAAATTAGCAGTAGGAATGATGATGAACATATGGATTACGGTTGGTGAAAATAAAGTACTTGTAGCGTCTAACGACAGGAAAATTAAATTAATTAATCAAATGTAATCGGTACAGAGGAAGACTGAAGAAAACTTAACGTGATCAAGTATTTCAAATACTCAAAGCGGTCAGGTCGAGAGTCAGAATAATCGGCGGGTATGTATGAGGAGATGCATGAATGTGGAACGGCGAAGATTGTTTGCAAAAACAGAGTGATGTGGCGTACTAAAGAAGTGTTGAGATGGTTTGGACATGTGGAACTGATGAGCGAGGAAAGAATGTAAAACAAATTTGAGTAAAATGTAGAGAAATATAAGCACAGGAAGACTGAAGAAAACTTGGCATGATCAAATATTTCGAATACTTCAAAGTGGTCGGGTCAGGATAGGAATAATAGGCAGGTATATATGAGGTCATATGCCTCATAGGCCGTATCGTGTTGGACATATGCTCCACCTAGGGAGCGAACATAGAAAAAGAAGAAGATATATGAGGAGATACATGACTGTGGAAGAGGCGAAGATTGTTATACTTTATACATACTTTCTCTCTGACTACCCATGCAGTGAAGCGGCGTGAAGAAAACTTTTAAATTTTTACCTATAATATTTTGACCTATATTTGTGCTATTATTATAATTTGTATTGATTTGATGTGACAACTTATGGCCACATGGTAAATAAATAAATGTTGTATATGTTTCAAAGTAACAATGGTTTATTGGTTCTCTTGGCATTGTGGCTGAAATAAATGGGGGAAATAAAACTGCGCGTATAAAATCCAAGGCATCTTTAATACATATTTATAAAGGAATATCACAGATACAAAAATACTTAAGTACAACACAATTTTTCAATGATTTTGTTCATTGCAACAAGTATTTTTCATAGAATAAATCAATGAAATAAACCAATAATCTAATACATGGTCGTAATCTAATAATGTTTTGCAAAGTGTCTCAACACGAGATTCATATTGAAGGGCTCCATGTGACTTTTTCTAGTTTTTGGTTGATTTCCTTAATCCATCCCAGAATTACTTTTTTTAAATTAAAAAATAAGTGTTGCAACAATTTACAATATGTAGCTCAGTTATTTTTATTTTTAATTAATTACTAAAATAATAATTTCTTGTGTATTGCTTGATAATTTAAGACTTTGGGCCGAAACCAAGAAACTTTATTATTTTTCTCTATTATTTTTCTTGTCTGTGATAACATTTGACTACAGAAAAAAATCTTTTAAAATTTTTTCGTAGATTGCAATGAAAAATAAACTGCTCTATGTAATATGTTTAGAGAGATATTTGGTTTTTACTATCTTGTATAAAAAAGGGTTTTGTGACATACACGAGGTTTTCGCCCCAAAGTCTTTTGATAAGTTTTATTATAATAATTTGTATTTAAAAGTTATTAAACAAAAACTATTATAAATTAATATGGAAAACAATTCACAGGATCATTTTTTTAAAAAGTTAACCTTTAATTAAGCGCATAGTACCCATAATGACAAATTTTAATGTCAAGTTAAATAAATGAATGTTGAATGATTTGAGAATTAAATCCAAATACAGTAGAATCTTGAGTTGCGATCGCCATACGTCATGAACAATCCAGACTGCCGACAAATAAAAAGAGAAAAAAAATTGGCAAACAGAATTTTGGGATCCAAAATTCTGTTCGCACACTGGGACTAAATTAAATTCTGTTACCCAAAATTGTGTTTGCATACTGGGACTCTGAAAGTACATTCCCAGGTCCGTTATAGAAACACTTGGTTTCCAGGACCATTTAATTATTTTTTTTATTATGAGATAAAGGGATCATGCATCTCTTATGTCACTGCGACCATATTAGGTATATTGTGATCTCCTTCTGTATCATAGCTCACTCTCAAGACCTACGTGAGTCATGTAGCTCACGACCTGTCTTGGTGGTAAGAGCATTTGCCTTCTCGGAGTCTAGTAGTGGTACTCCAAGGATGTGACTTCGTTTGCGAGCGAGTGCGTCACACTAATAAAGAATCCAGGGCCATACCGAAACTACTTACTATATTTAGGTTACCATAATTATGACAGCCATGAGAATGTATAATTTAGTACAATATATTCAAAATCCTTATCCGCACCCAATAATATATAAGGCACTGCATTGTATAGAAGCAGTGTTATCAATGATTGTTAAATAAGTCAAGGAAAGGAAGGATGATCAGACCTGAGCTACAGGTACCAGTCTAGGATAATAATAAATATTAGAGTGAAAAATCACTTAATTTATTTTGAACCGCTTGGGTATCGGACCTGGGACCTTCAGCGCTAACCACAAAACTATTGAGGCGAACAAGGTTTAAAAAGAAATAAAATTTGCACCTATCTTTCTTTATGACAATGTATTGTTTCAATTGTATGGCATCTCATTCCACATATGTACACATACCACATACGTGTAAATCTATACTGAATTTAAAATGAAGTCAAATTAGTTAGTGGATGTGAAAAATCATTCCTAACAGCATTTATTTTTTAACATGACAGTCACATTTATAATCTAGCGGACAAGTGTAGAGTCCCAATGCATCATAAGGTACTAAAGAAACTATTATATTTAAATATAATAACATATTTTTATGAATAATTATAAAAATAAATATCCAAGAAACAAAAAAAATCATGCAAAAGGATCAAATCAACTGAAAAATGTTACATGCATCTGATATTTCTGTAAAATTAAATTAAATGTGGTGCTGAAAAAAAGATAATAACAATTATATTTTGTTTTTTAATTAATTAGATGTGATTCAATAGCTCAGTGTATCTGTAAAAAGGTTAAAAAGCTAAAAAGGTAAAAAAAAAATAATAAACATGCATAGAATGGCATTGAAAGATATCGAGAATAATTTTTTAAATGTGAAATAAAACCAAAAAATGATACCTTTTAATCTAAGCGCTAATCCTACAATAAATAACGTATGAAGTAAGAAATAATTCGCACCTGGCAAGACTAAATATTATATTTTATATAAATCGTTTCTAAAAATAAGGAATGTATGATCCTAGAGTTAAACTACCCAGTAAAGGTTTTAGCATAATGGCAAAATGTAACTATCCTAACACGCTGACATTCCTCACACTAACGGCAGACATAAAACATTATATACTAAAACAAAAAAAAGGATCTATGTTTGTTCAAATTATAAAACAAAATGAAGAAATATATTACAGCCGTAGCGGAATTTCAAACTGGAAATCAAACATGCTATTATAAAAATCGTTATATCTTTATAATCGTTAACATTGTAATCTAATGTCTAAATATTCCTAACTGCGGTCAGTCGAAAACTTAATAAATCTTACGTTAATAAGATTCAAAAGAATATCTTTTTTTGCGATTCCAATTACAATAGAAACAGGACAAAATGGATATCTATTTTGTAAAATGTATATGTAACGTTCTTCACAATTCACAACACCGATAAATATTTCCAAAATGCTAATCTAACCAGTCTTGGAGTTATATTATTTGCATATACAAATTGACAACAATTCTTTGTTTTATTAGTCATGTAGTTATCGATATTTAACGCATAAAGTGCAGCGTAAGAGTATTTTTTGTGACACAAATATGTATCGAAATCTCCTCAAAAAGATTTGCCTGCTTTGAATATGTAATTAGACATCTATTTAAATGTACGCTGGACAAATGTGCCGAATCGGTCAGTCTTGGGAAATACATTTGCATAATAAAAGACATTTTCTTGCAAAACTACTTGGCAGTCGTGATTTTAACATGTATAGAGAATCGGTTAAAAAGGAAAACCTCGTTCGAAAGCAGATGAAATTAGAATCGGTTGTAACGTAAATGAAAATCAAAGTGTTTTCTTTTTTTTCACTTTTGTGTCATTTGCACTTTTCATATTTATAGTGCTTCAATGACTAATCTGAGATTTTGTAATTTTTTTCATTATATATTAAAATTACTATGTGCACCAAAACTACATACAGATTTAAAATATGAAAGATTTCACAACTATCATAGATTAATACTCTTTTACTTGGTTGATATTCCCCTTCATTAATACTTTAAGTAGCACATTGCGGCTCAGGGCTTTAGTCCGGGAATATACTTGCAGCTAGAAACACTGTTAATACTTTAAGCTGCTGCAGTTTCACGAAAAAAATGTCATTCCGTGCACAATGGAATTTTTCATCAATCAGTTTGCAGTCTTAACAGATGCAGTTAACTTGCGGTCAAATGTGCCCTAAATTAATTTGTTTTTGTATTGAAACTGCAGAATATCTAACTGGGGCAACTGGAAGCGATTTACGCCGACTGCTTCCAGCTGTTAGTGTATTCCCAGACTTAGTAATGACACTGTTTTACAAAAAAAGAATAAACCATTTAAAATTGTGGTCACTTTTAAACCCTAACAATGAATACCACAATGTGATACAAAATAAATTGACAAAAGAAAGTATTAGGAAAGTATTAGAAAGTATTAAGAAAACGATCCCAAAACCTACACCCAATAATTGGGTTCTTGACTGAATTTTTGTTTTGTAAGTAAGGTCCTTAAAAAAATTAATTAACCATTTAGAAAAAAAATCTGAATTTCTTTGTTATTCCATGTAAAATATCTCCATTGGTGTGAACTCATTAATACCCATTAAAAGCTCAAATACGCTAAAAAAATTAGTGCAACGACGTCAATTTGTTTCCGATATGGATACCGTTAACTAGAAACTCCACCAAAAACCACGTTTCATTGGAATCAGTCATATTTTTTTGTATATTTTGTTCAAATGCACAAGAAGAAGAAACAGCACTCTAGAGTAAAGTCTGCACACCTTGCCAGACACGACTGTTTGGACTCGTCTTCCGTCGTGGGGGCCTCGATGTCGGACAGGCCCGGGTACAGCCTGCCCTCCTTGGGGCCCGTGGCCCGGATGCGCTTCACCTCCTCTAGTACAGACAGGACCTGTGGGGAGTCGGTGGAACCTGAAAACGGTTCATTTCTTTATAAAAACAATCTATGTTTAAGATGGTGATAAATAAAAAGATTGATAGTGAAAGTTAATACATCCAAAATGAAAAACTAAACAAATAAAAATAATTAAAAAAAATATATTGTTATTATGTTCATGATAAATTATTTGGCTTGTTTGATAATACGGTGTCTTCCTGTAACTACTTTTTTGGTTAATTTTCCACTGAATGGTGAGTTAGTCAATTTCATATTTTGGCTTTTTCCTAAAATAACCCATTTTCTGTTAGCTTTTTCACAATATGACCCAGCTGTTCAACTAAGCGTATTTCAATTCTCAAAGTATTTTACGAAAATGTCGCTATATAAATTATACAAATTTATTATTATCATATTCATTTTTAATTTAAGTTTTACTTGGGAAATACCACTATTTACCAAGTAAAACTTAAATAAGGTATACGGTGTTTGAAAATGATGCAGAATGCATCGAAACACATCGCTCACTCCTTTCAAGAACGTCATAAATCAAAAATTGACAATTTTCAGTTGTGCATGTTTTTGAAATGCCCAGAAAATGTACTATATCCCAGAAAAATCGGCATATTTTTAACTCAATATTTACCCTCTACAGGGCAGAAAGTGTTGTTTTTGCATTTTGAAAAATGGTATTGTTTAATTATTTTTTTTAAATAAACACGTTTCTTTAAAAAAAATACACAATGGATTTTTAAAAATAGTGGTACATATTTACCAAGTAAAACTAAAATTGAAAATGGAAAGATATTAGCACAAGGGACTGCCGAATCAATTAATGAATTTATTATATTCACCCAGCCAAGAATTAAACACTTGACAAAACATTACAATAGCCAATTTATTTTTTTAAATACTTGAAAAAATTTAAAAGCATTTTATTGAAATACTAACTTCTCCTTTTGTTGGGTTGCTGGCCGACCACAGACGCGTCTGTCTCACTCTCGCCTCCGCCCTGCGCGGGGGGCGGGGGAGGGCCCTGCGAGGGGGGTTGCACCCTCCTGTTGGCCGCGTTGGCCATGCGCCCCCCCCGGTGGTCACCCGACCCCATCAGGGGACTGTCCTCGGAGGTGGGCTCATCTTGATCTATTTCCGTTTCGATACGGTCCATTTCGTTTTCGTCAACCTAAAAGTTGAACTCGACATTTAAAAACATGGGAAAGAAAAAATTATAGAAAAAGTAAACCATTTTTTTTCTTCCCACAAAGCTATCCTACCTGCAGACAAGCCTCTAAATGTAGACATTTAGAGGCTTGTCTGCAGGTAGGATAGTAAGGATAGGGAAAGTAAATATGAAAAATACATTACAAACACCCAGACAAATTGAAAATAAATATTTCTTGAATTAATTTTGCAATTGGCGGGAATCGAACCCGCGACGCCAATTTCGCAGTCGAGCATCTACTCAACTACGCCATGATGCCTGTCGTGGCGTAGTTGGGTAGATTGATTGCATTTTTCTTCTTCTTACCCTTATCCGCATACAATAGTGCATAGGGCACTGCATCATATAAAAGATAGCATTTTTAAAATATGCTATTTTAAACAGTTTACAGTAAAAGAAATATCTATAAAATTATATATTATATTGCTTCCCCTTAACACATCCCCCACATTTCCCCTTTACGAGAAACGCTTAAAAGCGTATATTACATACTGTTGGTAGAGAGCAGGAGACGTTTATAAGCATTCCATTCGCTTACTTTTGATAGTGTGTGAAATGCCAAAAAACATTGTATAAATTAGAATTTGGTTTGAGGTTACTTGTGATTAGTATACGATCGTAATTAGTACACTAATTAGGATCGGGGTTGATGAAAAAACCATCCTACAACGATGCGATAAGTCAATAAAATAACAATTTTGTTATTTATTGCAAAGACATTTACTTTATTGCAACATCTAATAACTTTTTGTGACAGTCATTTCTCTGTGTTGTAGTATTGCCAAACTGTGTTAAAAAAATCAGCATTACAAATTTTGTAAATATAATCCTTATTCTCTTTTTATATAATGCGAAACATCAATCAAAATAACAAAATAATAGTGGAATCATGAAATGTCATCACAACATAGATGAAGTAGAATATGTAAGTCTGGGCATTGACAGGGCTTATGACTGTCATATGCTGATTTAAGTGATCACTTCACACACGTGAAACATTCACCAATTCTAACCATGATAGACAACCACACTATTCATGTTCTTGGAACTTCTACATTACTGCTGCTGTACATTACTGCTGCTGGAACTGCTTAAACTCGAAATGCAGTCCTTGAATTCAATAGACTTCACGAGAGACATCTATGGTGGGATGAGGCAAGCTTTTTATTAATCAGAAAGTCTTTGCTGTAAAGCCCTGTAAATACCCAGATAAATTCTTCATGTTGAGATGTCAAAAAAATAATTTTAAAAAAAACTCCTAATTGGAGATAATCCAGATTTATGGACAAGTATTTGGACACACTCAAAAACGTTGTGAATGCAATGAGCTTACAATATATATAAACACTTACGGGAGAAGATTTTTTCAAGACACGTAACTCTAACATTATGCAAATATTTTATGAGCAAACCACACACACAGTCATCCCACCTCTGCATCAGTATTTTGTGTGGCATTTTCGTGTGCCACATAAAAAGTATAATGAGACAGCCAAGCATAAAATACATCTGTTTCAATAGGAAGTGTCAAATTTATCTAGCACACAATATTTTACACGAGTAAAATAATAATCGCCGAATCGCCTTTTTCATAAATAAATCCTTGGAAATATGGTAATATGGTGTTTGTGTGATAAGCTTACTGGCAGTTCTAACAGCAAATAATGATTAGTATTGGTACTAAAATTAATCCGTTTAATGCATTAATTGTGATGACTGAGAAAAAGCGTTCCCATACATTATAGATTTTTTTGGTGAATATTTTCAGGGACAGAGCTTTTTTTTAATCAATAAAAGTCCCGGAACACACTTTATGTCAGGCTTTTCATTAAAGCCATTCCATTGAGTTACATGGAAAAAAAACCCTATTCAGAGATATAACCTGCAAGCCTTTCATGCAAGTAGGAGAGAATGAATGGGCAAAAAAAATATATAAAAATTAACAACACCCACAGTAATTGAAAGCAACTGAAACGTGACCAGACTTTGTGGATTATCATAATTCATTATTTTAACACATTGTTTTTGGGTGGTTTTTTCATCAACCCCGACCCTAATTAGTATACTAATTAGGGTCGTATCCCAAGTAATCATACATTCATTCTATTCTAACCCTTATCTGCACCCAATGGTGCACAGGGCACTGCATCGTATTGACGCAATATTAGCTTTATCGTTAATTATATGAAAGCAAGGTGATCACTCCTGCGCTTCAAGGATCAGTCCAGATTAATATTAAATAAATATTGGAGTGTAAAATCACTAATATTTATTCTCACCCCCCTGGGAATTGAACCTGGGACCTCCAGCACGGTAGCTAAACACGCTGACCATTACACCACGGAGGCGGACAGTAATCATAAGTAACCACAAACCAAATTCCGATCTGTACAAAGTTTTTTGGCATCACGCGTTCCATCAAAAGTAAGCAAATAGAACGCTTGTAAGCATCTCACATTCTCTACGCACTATATGCGAAATACGCTCTTAAGCGTTTCCCGCAAACAATGTGTTAGCAATAAACACTGTTCTGGAGCTAATAAGCAATGTTTTTGGTGTGTTACGGATTTCTAGGAAGAATTTAGGTGTGTCGTAAGTGAGAAAAAGTTGCAAAGCACTAATATATCGCTCACTCCTTTCAAGAACGTCATAAATCAAAAATCGACAATTTTCAGTTGTGCATGTTTTCCAAATGCCCAGAAAATGTACTATATCCCAGCAAAAGCGGCATATTTTTAACTTAATATTTACCTTCATTGATTCGGCAGTCACTTTGTCGTAAAATCTATCCATTTTGAATTAATGTTTTACTTAGTAAATACCAATAGTGGTATTTACCAAGTAAAACATTAATTTAAAATTAATATTTACCTGCTACAAGGCAAAAAGTGTTGTTTTCGCATTTTGAAGAAAAGGTATTGTTTAATTATTTTTTTAAATATACTAAATATTTTTCAAATGGAGAAAAAACCTTGAGGTTTTACCTAAAAAGGTCTGTTGCACAGTAAAAAGTTCAATAAGTGGCTTGATATTTATTTTTAATACATTGTATTATATTTTTAAACTTTAAAAACATTCTCCTGAAAACACAAGTTTTTTGATCTGTGACGTTCTTGAAAGGAGTGAGCGATATAACATTGGATATATTAAGCAATCTTTCGCTTCAACTATCATTACCTGGGTCCTCAGGAACCTATTCTTCAGCATGAGCATCTCCTCCTCCCTCTGTTTCCTCGCCTTGTCGACAATCTCCTTCTCACTGAGGGTCGGCTGCAGCCCGGCGACCATCCTGGTGCCGAGAACTCGGGCGCTCGCCGAATGCGTCGCGGCTAGCTCCGAGGGTTTCGGCTCCGTCTTGGGCTTTGTGGTCGCCACCGCCGGCTTCTTGGCTAAAAGTGAAGATGGCGGATGATGCAAGGTGATGGT
The DNA here is from genome assembly GCF_059751285.1 of Brachycentrus maculatus. Taxonomy (NCBI): domain Eukaryota; kingdom Metazoa; phylum Arthropoda; class Insecta; order Trichoptera; family Brachycentridae; genus Brachycentrus; species Brachycentrus maculatus. Next base: position 757,130 of record NW_028280985.1, on the reverse strand, counting down.
AATTAGATTGGTAATGTAAAAATAAATAGTAACCTATTGTATTTATTATTTCGGCATTCACTTTTTGGTCAGACACGATGAAATTGTAAAAGGAAAACACTTGTTTTTTACCACTTGAGTTTATTTTATTATAAGTAGTGGATTAATTTAATTTCCATCCGTATTTAAAAGCAGCTTCTGAGGAGCAACTAGTGGAGATTTGTGGACGCACGTAATTAGTGCAATCCACCTGTCCCCATAGACTGGTTTCGGAAGCTATGCTTCCATCTTCAGGTCTAAATATACACTGAATATTTATATTTTGTACATCAAAAGCATTGATAACTTTGTGGTATGGTAATAAAACACTCTCTACACACAAATTACACAAAGTAAACAATGGATGGTAAGGAGAGTGTTTTTTTAAATATTTATATTTAGACATGAAGATGGAAGCATATCTTCCGAAACTAGTCGTTATAATAAAATAAACTCAAGTGGTAAAAAAAAAAGTGTTTTTCTTTTACAGTAGTAACCTAACTGAAGTGCTTCGACTGTGAATAGAAAACAAATTTACCATTTTTCATCCTTGTATTTATATGCTAGTGATTTTGTCAATAACCAGTTAGCATAATGTTTACAAAATGCATTGATTAGATTTTACTGCAAGATGGGTAGGAAATTTACAGGGCTTACGACCTGTCATTGGCAGGTTGAAGTACTCTCTATACTACGCTATTTGAATTCTATTACTGAAAGATAATCTGACTCGATTTTCAGTCTCCTTAGTGTAATGGTTAGGTTGTTTAGCTACCATGCTGGAGGTTCCGGGTTCGATTCCCAGTGGGGGGCGGGTGATATTAAATATTAGTGATTTTACACCCTAATAATTAATTAATGTTACCCTTGCCTTCATTAAGTAATCAAGATAACACTGCGTCAATAAGATGCAGTGCACTATGCACCATTGGGTGCCTATAAGAAAGATAATCACTATAAGTTGAGATTCTAATATTATGCCAAATGGTTTTTCAAATAAGGCCCATCTTAATCTACACCCAGTGATGCATAGGGTACTGCCTTGTATTGATTTTGACCATTTAAACACAAACGGTATAGCTGAGTAGAAAAGGGATATACTAAAATACGTCAAATGCGTACATAAAAATTAATTCAGTTTTTTTTTATTCTAAAAATAACAGTTTGTTATTTTTTACTACGTTTCACCACAAAATCACGTGTTAATTTTTTCCTGAGTGGGAGGTAAAGGCAGAACTTTCGAGAATTGAAGACAAAATTAAATACATCTTATTGTGACATTTTAATTATTATTGAATTATTTTTTATTAACAATTACAACAGAATTTAAAAAAATATGAATAGAAGATTTCAAGATTTTACCTTAATGTCAGGATTGAAAATTGGTGTCATTTGCGTTAAGATAAATTTCAAAAGTCGTGCACATCGAGAGAAACCAGAAAGTAAACTAAGATATTTTAAATGATGCAAACATGAAGCAATGTTATTTACCTTTTTCATTAGCGTTATTCTGCAACGCTTTGATAGGTGGCGCCATTCCAAATGCCGCTTTCGGTATTATCGCTGACCCTTTATTCTTTTCAAATAGCGCTTTTCTTTCTCTCATCGACATTAATGCCGGGTCGGTATTTCTAGGACTCGCCGTCGTCGTTTCGAAAATCGCCGCTTTCGACATGACATTTCCTCCGGGTGAGCCATTCATATTTGAATTATCCGCCATTCTTCTGTCCCTCGAAATAGGCGAGCTGCGATTGGACGAGGAATTACTATTTACCGACCGTAGAGACCTGCTATCTGGCGTAGATAACGCAGATCCCTGCTTTACCGGCAAGGCCGCTTCGTTCGCGACTTCGTTGCGGTTCTCGCTTTCGCATCTGCCGTTTGTGATGTCTTCGATGCTGGACGCACAATTATCACTGAAGCTGTTTTCTTTTTCGTAATTGCCATTTTCCAGGTTTTGTTTCGGTGGAGGAGGCGCTTTGTGTTTCTTTATCGACGGTCTCTTCGTAATGTTGCCTCTCGGCGAGCGAGAGGGTGAGGTGACAACCGCCACCGCCGCCATGTTGGTGTCGGACGCTGGGGTAGGTTTGTCGCCCTGTTGGTGATTGGACGGTGAGAAATCGTAAACGAGCCGCGATTGGCTGACGGACACACGCTTGAAGCCCTTGGATTCCTATGCAGCGAACATTCCAGTGGTGTAAACGACAACATCGTTCAAATATCTTTTTATAATAACCCACCACGTTTCTACCGAAATTAATGAATAAAAAAAACTTTTTTACCGAACTATCGCGTATTCCAGTGAAGAATCCAAAAGCAAAAATACCTTAACCACGTGTGGAAATTACTAAAAGGATATTCTAAAAAAAAAAAATTATGACTGGGTAGGATCGACCAAAGAAGCAACATTTTTTTTATTTGCTAAGCATTAACAGAATTATACCAGAAATAACTACAAGATATAAATAAAACCATGTTATATCCTAGTAAGTAATTTGTTTCAAAATAAGAATTAAACTGAATTACAGGAAAAAGACAGTACTAATTCAAAGATTTATCGAATATTTAATTTCGAACAAAGTTAAGCTATCATGGAGTATGTCAATGTCGAGTCTGCATAGTTGATTATAAGAGGTCATAGCACGATTTAACGGGTGCATTATAGTAGCTGCTACCGCGTTGTATTTTGCAATGCGAAATAATTTAGTACGTCTCGGTGGGATATTAAAATATACATAACAGAAAGGTTTGGGCAGTCTAGTTTGTCAGATATTATGAATAAATATTAGATACGCCACTGCTCACCCTTTTGTATAGACGAAAGTCGGAGGTGAACGTTATTGTTGTAAAGGTATTTTATAAATTTGTCTAGTAAACAGTAAACCCCCCTACAACGTTGAGATAGGTAGTACCCCTTTATCAGAGGGAATGTTATAAGGTGTTAATGTTGAAATTGTATTTTTACATTTAAATGACTGAAACGAGTCATTAAAAATTCATATACAATTTTAAAACATAACCCCCCCCCTATAACGTTCACTCCGATAACGCGGTACCAATCTCAACGTTATAGGAGGGTTTACATTAAATATTGTCCGAGTATAAAAGGATTATATATATTGGGGAAGCCCAGTGTACTTACTAACAGCAATAAAGCACATAATAATTAAAAATAATATTAGTAATAAGGAAATATTAATACATAGGTGTAGAATAGTAAAATAGGTATGTACATATATTATTAAAAATTCTCTATATCATATAAGGGTACCTACGACCACATTGTGGATAATATATGGAGAAGAAAAAAGAAAGAAAAAGATCTGATGAATATTAATTAAGCAGATTTATTTTTAAGAAGAAATTACGTAAATATGACGAATAAATTCAACGTGGAAATTTACTTTTTTTTTGCTCAATATTGCACGTCATAAAATACAAAAAAATAATACTTTCTTAAAGATATTTACACTTCAAAGTGAGCCGACGCTACTTTAGAAAATCACGATGAGAAACAAAATAAAACCCACTCGACTTTCTCAGAATCCTTTCGAGAAAGGATTGTCTTTTTTTTAAATGTGAATTAAGAAAACAACCATGAATGCAATATAAAGTGCTTCCGTCCATGATAAGTATTGTATATTTTACTGTAAATTAATTTAATAAATACGTTTTTTTATGTGATCCCTGCATTTAAAAGTTCGTTTTAAGTATAAAAAATTAAACCCTTATAGAAGACAGCTTTTGAGTTTATTAATACAAACACAACTAGTTTTGAAAACTTCGGATGTTCTCGAAACTAGTCGTGTTGATATTAATAAACTCAAAAATGGTCGTATACAAGTGTTTTTATTTTCGTATTTAAATCGTCATGTTATTCCAAAAAGTTAATGCCAAATCAATAAATAATATAAAAATAACTTGACAAGATGACATCAAGGCAATTCGTAATACTTTTGACTCGTAATAATTTGAAAGAATTATCTAATAAATAAAATGAGATAAAAAAATATTGAAGATTCTTAGAGTCATGTCTTGTGTTGCTGTTGACCAAGAAATTTTACTATGAAAACTTTCATTCGCGCGTTTCTAGCCACTTTCATTCATTCATTCAAACCCTTATCCTCACCCAATGGTGCATAGGGCACTGCATCATATAAACAGAGTGTTGTCTTGATCGTTAACACACGAAAGAAAGGTGATCAGCCCTCCGCTTCAGGAACCAGTAGTGTAATGGTCAGCCTCCGTAGTATAATGGTCATCACGCTCGGCTACCGTTCTGGAGGTCCCGGGTTCGATCCCCAAGGGGGTCAAATAAATATAAGTGATTAATTCACACTAATATTTATTCAATATTACCCTTCTAGTCATTACTGGGAAGTAACTCGCGAAAAGTGGGACTTTGCTACGAAATAGGCTAAGAGGATGGAACGCCACTCCCGCACGTTCTGACATACACTTCTAACTTCCTCTACATCCATCCATGAATCTATGCCCTCCACTTACATAAACTTTTGACACGACCAGATTTTAGGTTCTGATTGATTTTCTTGGATGTTTTTCGCAGATACTTTGTGGCACATTTTATAAACTTTATAAAATAAAACAACTTTGTTTTAACCACTTTTTTATTATTAGTACACTTTTTAACCTACCGGTTTCGACAACATTAAGGATTTTTTACGGAGTGTGTGGAAGTTTTTGGTACGGGAATGTAATTGAGTATTTTAATGTTTTTAATGTTTTAGAATTTAATAAAACCCTGATGATGACAAGGTTCTTGTCGAAACCGGTAGGTTAAAAAGTGTACTAATAATAACAGGGTGGTTAAAACAAAGTTGTTTAATTTTATAAAGTCTGATTGATTTGGTCGTGCCAAGACACTCTTGGCCGTCCCCTTTTATTCTTCTCAATAAAAAGACGAATAAAAAACCTATAAAGCGCGTGACAAGAAAAAAACTTACAATTCAACTACGATATTTAAAATAATTTAATATATGAGAGGACATTTAGCGGTCAACAGAACACCGGGCATAGGTCAGACGGTGCAGTCTCCACTTCGCACGAATGACCCGAAATACTCGTCGAAGGTATTTCCAGTCAATTCTTTGTTATGTCCCCGTCTCGCCCATTTACACACTTATCGCGTGAGAGTGAACGGGAAGCGACCAGCTTTGAGTTCGGCAACTTTTTTGCATATGGTACACGACGCCGGGTAACTGGAAACCATTAGGTACTTGGGTAAGTACCAGTCAAACAATGGCATCACGAATAGTGGCAAGTGCGAGTTATGTTTATGGTAACATCAAGCAAAAACCTTATCTTAATGCCCAAGATAAAAAAAGAGAAATATCAAATTGGAGAAACAAACAGAGCTTTGATTGGCGAGAGATCGAAGTGGCCATTGAATTTGGCGCAGCCTTATGAAATTTAAGGGGATATTCACAAACACAGAGCGAGTGTTTTTGCCTAGAATTTTCAATCATGAATTACATGAAATTATAGTAACCTTAAACATAGAAAGTAAATCCACTCACGAGTAGGCATAGGATATGAAACATAAAAAGTTGAAATCTGAGTAGGGTAATGATAAGCGGTGTTGCGTAAGCCGTAGAGTCACTTGGACGTTAGGCAATTAAAAATTCACAAACACAGAATTCATTCCACCGGTGACCACCGGTCACATGTCCGTTAAAAATAAATAGTAAATTTTTAAAAATTCAAAAGGCTACATGTCCGTTTACGCCCGATTTTTTTAAAGAATGTTGTTGACTTTTTTTTAAATATACACATGGAAAATGTATTTTTTATAATTTTTTTAAACTCCTTACCTTTCAATAAATCTTTTGTTTTTCAAGACCATGTATGTAATTATTTCGAAGAAAAACCTGTTTTTTCAATGCACAAACGTTGTTTTAAGAAAAAAACAATTACGGAAAATGTTACCTACATTTTTAAACTAACTAAACTAGTTTAAATCTACGTAACATTTTCCGTAATTGATTTTTATTAAAACACTGTTTTTGCATTGAAAACACAGGTTTTTCTTCGTAGAAAATTAATTTGCGACTTAACGAATACTGGGCCTTAATGCCTGAGAGTGATCAAGTGAGAGAAATAAACCGAGCCTTGATTACCGAAAGAGCAAAGTGGGCAGCGATTTTGGCGTAGCCTTATGAAATTTAAGTATTTTTTATTGGGCACTCAACCCGTAAGCTGCGGATCGCATCTATTGTCGTTTTTTATAGAAGTACCGTTGACTGCGGATCGCATGCAAAGTCGTTTTTCAACTTTACGTACTTATATCAACACCTATGGATAATTTTTTGCACTTAAATTTGGTTCGAGGCATGGATGAATTAGTTCTCTTTGATTTATTGTCATAAAATATAAAAAAAATTGTAATTTTGTGTCAACTTTATCGTGAATACTTCCGGTCGGCTCGTGCTCCGCAGATACGACAGCCGCGTCTTCTATACAGCCGCCATACTTTAGGCCGCGAGTCCGTAAATGTTAATATTTTTGTGTAAATACACCATAAAAACATAATAAGTAAAGTGCATTGTATACTGTGAACATCTATGATGGATATCCGAAAGTTTCACTACAAAAAATAGGCAAAAATATGTTTTTTTTGTTAAAAATATTGTAATGTAAAATAATCCAGCACAGGACGGAAAGTTTGACACTCGAAATCGAGCAGCTTAGAGGTTAAAAGCGTCCGCTCGACGGTTGGTGCATTTCATTAAAAAATGTGTTAAAAACCCTTTCAAAACCAGCAGAAAGAGAGACCAAACAAACGCTATCCCGCTAGATCCTAAACTTTTTTGGTCAAGCACCTTCGCGGAACAAGTGATCAGACCAATAAAATGCTATCCCGCTAGATCCTTAACTTTTATGGTCAAGCCCCTTCGCGGAAAAAATCACTTATCGGGGTTAGGTACCTAGAGCCTATTTAACGTAGATTTATACATACATAAAGTTGAAGTAACGAAATGATTTTCAGGAGACTTACATATTTATTTAAAGTAAATAATTGTACGTGATTATGAATTTTTCTGTAGTGAGAAAATTATCAAACGCGCTTCGGATGATGTTTTTACTATTGATTCAGTGTGTACTGTTTTTAAAAATCAATCAATAATACATGATTTTATTTATTTAAATGTATTACAATGCTAATAATTGGAGGCACTTGTAACACAGAAATTTTAATGAATTAATATATAATCGCTTACTACTTCTATGAAAATAACGGCATTTGCAACTGTCAGCGAAAAGGAAAACGGGTAGCCAATGAGTACCAATATGTAGCCGTTCGAGAATATCGCTGTTATTATGGTAAAACACAAAAATCGTGCATTTACCAAAATATCAAGCAAAAACTGTACCAAGCATCCTAATGGAAGGTTTAAAAAAAGCTTGATGAAATCGACACTTAGCAATTTGCCGCTAATCAAATTGTTATCTGCATTTTTTAAACTATCGACTGTTTGGTAAATGAAAAAGCGAGCACAGATAAAATGGGCCACCGGCACAAACGCCAACTTTCTGCGTAGTATCTTCTTTCTGTCCCCAGTGGGACATTAAGTCCCGTTTGGGAATCACCGGGCTAGACAATATACGCATTTAGCTTTTTGTGTGGTAACACCCGGGTAAATAGTACCTACCGGAGAATAAATATATTACATATGTGCATACGTTAGTTGTCCATTGATGGCCCACTCCGACTTTAAAAGCATTCATTTGTGTAAACACGGCGCAAACATAGTATGTTACTTATTACTTTCTCCAGTGGACTTGGTATACTTTTGACCAAATTCGGCATAATTTGAACAATCGTCTCTGAATATGAATAACCATTTGCATATTAAGACGCAAAATATGGTGACATCTCCCCCTTTTGTCATTTGTTTTGTGGGTAAAGTGTTATGAAACAGACGAAAAACACGCGAATTTTAACAATGGTGGTAGGTTGAGGGTGTTTTTTAAGGCTACTAGTGATAAAAATGAGTTAGACAGGTAAGATGATTTTGAACAAAAACTTTTTCTATTGTAATTTCGTATGGAATCAAGAAAAAAATCATTTTTGTACCAATATATCCAATAATACTAATTGATAATGATATTGGTGGATAAAATTACGTGACAAAACATGTCCAGGTGGAAAGCCATGGCGTGTACAAAAGAGACAGCTGCTAAAAACATGAAAGGATTGTATGTAATTAAAAGAGCGCTACGTATAGCCCCTAAGTAAAAATTGTAAAACAATTTTTTTTAAGAAAAACAATCGGCGTTTATTGTGGAATATTTATACGTAAGACATTGGAGATTTTTTTTTGATTCTAATAATAAATTTTCTAATTTTATTCTTACACACGTCTAGTAAAGGATAGATTAGAATTTCTCAAAATAAATAGATTAAAAAATTGCTCTAATAAAAAAATATCAAATCATCCATTCACCTTTACTATACCCATTAGAACACAAACAATAGGTACTAAAATGTCATGTCGATAAGAAAAACCTGGAGGAAAATATAAATAGTTCAGAGAACACAGGATTTCCCCATACTTATTTATGTGCAGTAGAATGAGTTGTCAACCAACAGTTCCAGATTAAAGCATATATTATTTAAATTTACATACAAAAATCCATTTCTACAGTAAAATCATATTTACATTAGTTAAAAATAAAATAAGTCGTTATAGTTAATGAGTTGCTTTAATACATAAGTCGATTTAGTCAAATAATCAACACAATAATCTAATGGTAGTATTTGACATTTTTAATTTAAGTTTCAATTGATAAATACCACTATTTCTTAAAATCTATTGTGACACCTGTTTCGATGCCTTCCCTGCTATTTTCAAACAGCAAATGATGCGGAATGCATCAAAACACGTGTCACAATAGATTTCAAGAAAAAGTGGTACTACCAAGTGAAACCAAAATCAAAACTAAAAAGTCGTAAAAAACTAAAAAGCGTGTAAAATAATTCGGAAAGAATCTTACATATCATAAGGGTCTGAAATTTAGACTTAGCTTCACAATGTGTTTGAAAATGATGCGAAATGCATCGAATCACGCGTTACAATACACTTTTAAGAAATAATGGTATATACCTAGTAAAACTTAAAACTAAAAATGGGTAGGTACATATTATTACAAAGTTTTATATTATCCAATGACACTTCGTGATGGCATTGCATTTAATATATTATTAGATTAAAACCAATATTTTTAGCTTTTCCAGTTTATTTTTATTTGACCAGCGACCGGGTTTCCGGAAACCCGGTCGCTGGTCAAATAAAAATAAACTGGAAAAGCTAAAAATATTGGTTTTAATCTAATAATATATTATTACAAAGTGACTGCCGAATCAATCAATGATATATTTAACATTGGCTTAAGGCCCTATATTCGATAAATAGCAACTAAATTTTCTATAAACCCATGTAACATTTGGCGTTATTGATTTTTTTCTTGAAAATAAAGTTTTTCTACGAATTAAATACATAGTTTTGAGAAGAAAAGAGTTATTAAAAGTAAGGAGTTGTGAAAAAATAAATCAATACATCGTGAGTGGACTGGCAAAAAAACATTAACTAGAAAATATGCAATTTCGCCTTAATGATGCAGTATCAGGTGAGTGATCAGGTCTTTAAGAACAGTGTCCGTCGATGGTTGCTTAGCATTGGGAGGGACAAGGTAGAAAGTGAATTAATTAAAGTCCAGGTGTAATTATCTTATTGAAAAACCTTTAAACTGTAAATTATTTTTGTATCTCCTGTATGTTATGTTTATAATCTAATAATTAAAAAAAAAATATATTAAAAAATAAAAAAAAAATATATAAAAATTGTATTAACATGTTAGTATTCGGCTCAACACAGGCCATGCCTAAAGAGCCGTAATACGTATAATAAATGTATATATGAAATGAATATGTATATTTGAATGTATCTATGTATTATGTGAAATAAATAAATTAATTAAAAAAATAATAATAATAAAAATAAGTATTGTTACGGACGGATCGCACACCCCGTACGGCGGCCCTGAAAAAGAATTCCAGGCGCCTGGCGGCGAGCGAAACGGTCGCCCGTCGGAATGCGACCCGAAGAAGGGCCTCTATGGATTCTACCGATTTCTCATGTATTTACAGAATGTATTAGATGTAAGAAAGAATAAGACAATGTTAATATTAAATGCGCCTAGATGTTAAGTTGTATAAATAGATTACTGATAAAATAAACTTGTAAATTGTAATGTAATAACGAACTGTTGGAACGGCACCGGTACGGTATGAAAGTGTAGCCCGTCCGGTGCCCATTAGAGAGAGACAGAGATATGGCTGTCTCTCTCCCCCGGCCGCTGATTGGCTGTACTTTCCCACTGTCGGGCGGTACGCGATCACGGCCGGGTATATAGAGGGCGCATTTTTTGGTAATAAACCAGTTCTGGTGTGACTGTTGAAACCTGTGTTTCATTTCTCCGCTCCCGCTCCTTGGACGACTCGCCGCGCCGCCAGCCTGGACCGCTTCGCCTCATTATACCGATTCACGGACCAGTTTCGGAAAGCCCTTATCAGGGCTATTGAGGTTGACTTGTCGGTCCAGTGCCGCTCTTCCCGGCTCATACATCCATTCACCTCCGTCCGTATCCAGCTTACTCGGTAACTCGGTACGGCGGGGCCGTCTGGAACGTCACCCCTTACAACGGTGGCATAGTTGGGAGATTCCGAAGAAGGCCAGGCGTGTACATTTTTGAGAGTCATCGCACGTAACCCACGCCGGTTACATTTTGGTCCTTCGAGCCGGATCCTTCAACGCAGTCTCCAGCTACGATGCCTGCATCCCTGAGGTCGGGACGCAACGTCGCCATGGAGCCCGAAGAGCAGCGCCGTGAGGAGGATCGGGACTCTGTCAGTTCAGTCCGGACTGATACGAGTAGCGACTTGCGCCGCCAGATGGCGGAGCTAGCCGCCAGCAACGAGAGGCAGTTCCAGCAACTCCGTGAGCTGTTGTCGAAGTGCACAGCAGCTAACGTAAGCTCCCCAGGGGGGGAGGTTATCGCGGGTGTCGAACAATCCACCCACCTACGAACGCGGCAGGACGACGCCGCCAATCAGCCCAGAACGGGATTCAGGACATCGGCCGCAGCTCTACCGGTTCCGGTGTTGGATCCGGAACCTACGCGATTCGCTGGGGAATCGCGGGACGAACTGACCGGCCACAGAGGAGAAGCGCCCGGGGGACATGGCCCGGCGCCTACTGGCAACGCGGAGCCGAGGCGTATGGAAACCTCTGGCTTGCGTTGGCGCGCACCGGACGAACGCGATCGCTACCCGGTACGCGAATGGGTCGACGGAGCTCGACCGGACGAACGGCACCGCAGAGATGATGGAAGAGCAATCTACGCGGAGCCCTCACCCCGAGGCGGGGACTACTTTCGATGGTCGGGGCAGCCGCCGGAGTTGCCCAAGTTCAGCGGAGACCCGAGGGAATGGCGCCGCTTCAACGCGGCATATCTCCAATCTACTGAGAGATGGGGGATAGGGGACGCTGACAACATCGGAAGATTGGCGCGCGCACTGGAAGGGCGTGCGCGTCACATGGTAGCAGGCCTGCTACTGTATCCGCGCAACGTGTCGGAAATATTGCGGACGCTGGAGGACGCCTTCGGCAGCCCGACACTCATCATCGCGCAGATACTGGAAGACGCCCGGAGGATGCCGAGTCTCGCCGACCACCCCGCGGATGAAGCAGTCGTGGATTTTGCGGTTTCGATACGCAACGTCATCACCACCGTGGACGGGATGGACGCTTGCTATCTCGACAACCCGCAGCTGCTAGCGGAGATGGTTGCCAAGATGCCGACGCAACTCCGGTGGGATTGGTTCCGCGATCGCCGCCGCGAGACGAGGAGCAGTATCTACGATCTCGCCGCTTGGCTTGACGAGATCACCGCCGGCATCACGCGCCACGGAGGTCTGTTCAGAATGGTGGCGAGGAACAGAGACAAGGAGCGCGCGGGTCAGCGCGACAAGTGCGCCGAGCCCGCCCGCCGCGAGAACGCTCGACGCGTCGAGCCAAGGAGTCACGTGTTTGCGACGCGCGACACGACGAGTGACAAGGAATGCGTATTTTGTAAGGCCAGCGGGCATAACTTACGCCGATGCAAACGGTTCGAGAAGAAGACCGTGGACGACCGCTGGGAATTTGTGCGGCTGTCCAAACTGTGTTTCCAGTGTTTGGAATCAGGGCACAGGGTGCCCGAGTGTGAAGCAAGAAAGTGTGAAATCTGCCGGAGACACCACAATAGAATCCTGCACTACCGCACGGATGGTGCCGCGGAAGCCGTGAAAAGTGAGGAAGTTGTGGACAATGCGCAGGTGCTGTGGACAAATGACTGTGAGGTCCCGGTCACATTCAAAGTGCTGCCGGTTACTTTGAAGGGACCGCGGGGGACCGCAAAAGTGTTCGCCTTGTTGGACGAGGCTGCGTCTGTGACCCTCCTCGAGGAGGGTGTCGCCCGCGCGATAGGTGCTACGGGGATAGCAAGGAATCTGACGATAAAAGGTGCGACTGGACAAAGCAACACACACAGGTCGCAGCGTGTAACGGTGACCTTGATAAGTGATCACAACGGGGAATTCGAGATCGGGGCGAGGACCATCAAGGACTTGGACCTTGTACACAAAAGTGGCGCGCCCGCGCGGACTGGAGCTCGCGTCATCAGACCGCAGATGCTGATCGGCCTCGATAACGCGTCTCTCATGTTCCCGATCGACACTCCAGTGCTTCGGGAGGATGGTCAGCTGACCATAGTGACCACACTGGGGCCAGTAACGTACGGGGGTACCGTACACCCCAACTTCAATCTGCCAAACAACCGGGTCGAGCAAGGGTTGGACGAGCTATTGAAGAGAAACTTCGCCGTGGAGTCATTGGGCGTCTCCACCGCCGAAAGGAATCGCGCAACCGATAAGCGCGCATTGGAACTCTTGAAGAATACTACAAGACAGCTCCCGTCAGGCCAATGGGAGACCGGGCTATTATGGGCTCGGGACGGAGACGTACTGCCGTGCAATCGCCAGGCAGCCTTGAACAGGCTTCACTCTCTAGAAAGGAAGCTAGGACGTGACGCGGCATTGGCAGCGGCTTACAAGGCCAAGATAAGTGAATATATTGGAAAAGGATATGCTGTGAAGCTCGACCCCGCAGAAGAGAATGTGCACCACCCGAGGGAGTGGTATTTACCTCACTTCGCTGTGAGTAACCCGAACAAGCCGGGTAAGATAAGAGTGGTATTTGACGCTGCCGCCCAGCACCGGGGGACGTCATTGAATGACCACTTACTGACAGGACCAGACCTCCTGTCCTCGCTGTTGGGGAACCTCCTTCGATTCAGGGAAGGGGCCGTGGCGGTAGCCGCAGACATCAAGGAGATGTTTCTGCGAATTAGGATCAATGAAGCTGACCAGCCATCGCAAAGGTTCCTGTGGCGAACGAATAGCCGGGATGAACCCGAAACGTACATGTTGACATCGATGATGTTCGGCGCGAAATGCTCGCCCAGTAGTGCCCAGTTTGTCCGCGACAAGGTCGCCCAAACGTACGCACACGAATTTCCGGCCGCCGCGGCGGCCATACAAGGACGAATGTATATGGATGACTATTTGGATGCGACCGACAGCGAAGAAGCGGCCGCATCCCTCATACATGGCCTGAGGCAGGTGCTCCTAAGGGGAGGCTTTGAGCTCACGAGGTGGGCGTCTAATAAGCCAGGAGTCCTGAAAGGCATTGCGGAAAAGGAAAAGGCGGAAAATGCCATCAGAATAGGAGAAGCAAATACAACGGAAAGAGTCCTGGGTTTAATGTGGAACCCCAGGAGCGACACGTTTCTCTTCGAATATGGGACCGAGATGGCCTCGATCCCCGAGAACCCCACCAAGCGCCAAATGCTGAGCGCGACGATGAGTATTTTTGACCCGGTCGGCTTTATTACGTGCCTCACCGTGCGGTCAAAAATTATCCTACAGGCCGTCTGGCGATCAAAGACGGGCTGGGATGAGACGCTGTTGCCGGAGCACTCTGAGAGATGGTCAGAGTGGCGCCGGCTGATGGAGAACAACGAATGCAGAATACCAAGATGTGTGCTACAGTCTAAAGGGCGACTCGTGACGCTGCACATCTTCTGCGACGCATCTGAACAGGCTTGTTGTGCGATAGCCTACTTTGTGAACGCCGGCGACGCGGCGTTCGTGATGGCCAAATCGAAAGTGGCCCCCCTGAAGCCGCTCTCCATACCGCGCCTAGAGCTACAGGCGGCACTGATGGCGGCACGGATGGCTGCCACCATCAAAAGGGAGAGTCAGGCGAGGATAGTAAGAACGATCTACTGGACGGACTCCAGCACGGTGCTGTGTTGGATACGCAATGATCCTTTGAAATATGCAACGTTCGTGGCCAATCGATTGGGAGAGATCGATGAGTTGACCACGCGTGAAGAATGGAAATGGGTCCCCACAAAGGAAAACCCGGCGGACATTGGAACCCGCGACAAGGGGACCCCTGACCTCTCAAGAGACGGACTGTGGTTTGGGGGCCCGCGTTTCTTGAGGGAGGAAGAGACAGAATGGCCCACAGAGAAAGTTGGGCGAACGAGACCAAGCGCAGAAGCGCTCGAAGAAAAACCGGTTCGACAGTTTGTCGGACACACAAGGAACGAGGAGGCCCTCCCGCAGGTGGAGCGGTTCTCCTCCTGGACCCGGCTGGTGCGCACGACCGCCTGGGTACTACGATTCATCTCCAGATGCCGGCGGCACTCGGTCACAGGACAACCCGGAGGGGGGTTTGAGTTGCGCGCCGCGGAGATGCAGGACGCTGAAAACATGTGGATTAGGAGGTCACAAGAAAGCTCATTTCAAGACGAGCTGCAAATGCTGCGGGAGGGAAAGGGAAGCCCGCCCGGAAGCCGTCTGTACGCCGCGACGCCGTACTTGGACAGCAATGGAATAATACGAATGGGTACACGCCTTAAGGCCGCGTCCGAATTCGCGGCAGGCCTCACTGCCCCACCCGTCCTCGACGGAGCATGCCGATATGTGCGGCTATTGATTGAACATGTCCACAAGAAAGGTGGACATCCAGGAACAGAAAGAACTGTAGCAGACCTACGAACGAAGTATCATATCCTGCGGCTGAGGGACGCCGCTAAGAAAATATCACGGGAATGTCAGACATGTGAGACAGCTCGGAGCAGACCAAGGATCCCACTGATGGGACAGTTGCCCGCATCCCGGCTTGCGTACGGCGCACCGCCCTTTGCGCACTGCGGAGTAGATTTCTTCGGGCCGATAGCCGTGACTGTCGGCCGAAGACGGGAAAAACGTTATGGCGTTCTTTTTACGTGTATGGTTACACGCGCCATCCACCTAGAACTCGCGTCCTCACTGCAAGCGGACTCCACGATAATGGCAGTGAGGCGGATGATTTCCCGGAGAGGGTGCCCCATCGCCCTGTACTCCGACAACGGGACCAATTTCCACGGCGCCGACAAAGAGATGCGCGACGCCGTGACGGAACTACGGAAGGATGGAAAATTGTTGGCGGAGCTGACAATTCGGAACATAAGATGGGAATACATACCGCCATCTTCCCCACACATGGGTGGGGCATGGGAGAGGCTCGTTAGGTCGGTAAAACGAGCTCTCAAGGCGACTTTAAACGAACAGGCTCCGAAGGAGGAGACCCTGAAAACGATACTGGCCGAGGCAGAGTATTCAGTTAACAACCGTCCACTTACACAGGTGACTCTGCAGCCCGAGGAAGCTATACCCCTCACCCCGAACCACCTGCTCATCGGAACCGCTAATGCGCACCCCACGCTGGCGCATTACGACGAAGACGACGAAGGAGCCTGCCTTCGCAAACAGTGGCGGATCGCCCAGAGATCCGCGGATATGTTCTGGCGGCGCTGGCTGCGGGAATATCTCCCAACGTTGGCCCAACGGAAGAAATGGCGCGATCCCGCGCCTCCGATCCAGAAGGACGACATGGTCGTAATTGTCGACCCGAACCTGCCGAGGAACTGTTGGCCGCGGGGAATAGTGACCCGAGCCGACCAAGCAGCAGACGGCCAAGTACGAGTCGTGGAGGTAAAGACCCCTAGGGGGGTCTACACCAGGCCGGCCGCAAAGATCGCGGTAATAAGAAGAGAAGGCGCGCGACCCGTCCCCGAGAATTCAGGTGCAGACTAGCTGCACGGGGGGAGTGTTACGGACGGATCGCACACCCCGTACGGCGGCCCTGAAAAAGAATTCCAGGCGCCTGGCGGCGAGCGAAACGGTCGCCCGTCGGAATGCGACCCGAAGAAGGGCCTCTATGGATTCTACCGATTTCTCATGTATTTACAGAATGTATTAGATGTAAGAAAGAATAAGACAATGTTAATATTAAATGCGCCTAGATGTTAAGTTGTATAAATAGATTACTGATAAAATAAACTTGTAAATTGTAATGTAATAACGAACTGTTGGAACGGCACCGGTACGGTATGAAAGTGTAGCCCGTCCGGTGCCCATTAGAGAGAGACAGAGATATGGCTGTCTCTCTCCCCCGGCCGCTGATTGGCTGTACTTTCCCACTGTCGGGCGGTACGCGATCACGGCCGGGTATATAGAGGGCGCATTTTTTGGTAATAAACCAGTTCTGGTGTGACTGTTGAAACCTGTGTTTCATTTCTCCGCTCCCGCTCCTTGGACGACTCGCCGCGCCGCCAGCCTGGACCGCTTCGCCTCATTATACCGATTCACGGACCAGTTTCGGAAAGCCCTTATCAGGGCTATTGAGGTTGACTTGTCGGTCCAGTGCCGCTCTTCCCGGCTCATACATCCATTCACCTCCGTCCGTATCCAGCTTACTCGGTAACTCGGTACGGCGGGGCCGTCTGGAACGTCACCCCTTACAACGGTGGCATAGTTGGGAGATTCCGAAGAAGGCCAGGCGTGTACATTTTTGAGAGTCATCGCACGTAACCCACGCCGGTTACAAGTATTATAAAGTTTTCCACGTTTCATAAACTGGTAAAATACACTAAGTCGTTTGAAATGTCATATTTATGTGGTTTTACAAGAAAATTCGACTTCAAGTTTAATAGCGGGTATTTTATTCAGGCTAACAGCTTTAAATAACAGGGATTATTCAAACAGGGATTTTAGAGTGAACGTTTTTTGCCAGTAACAAAAATATTACAATACATATATTTTTATTAAATCCGGCGTCAAATGACGTATGCCTCTCAGCGCAGCCGTACGCTCAATTAATTCTATTATCGCGAGTAAGGCCTTAATATGAACCCTTTCTATGAATCGTGACTGGGTCGTACTTCACGTCTCCTTGCATTCAACTCGTCAAACCTTCACTATTTTGTTACACTGATACTTGATTGATAAGATTCCAAGCCTAGTTGCTCAGAATCCCCGGCATACGAACCTTGAACGAATAGGTCAGTGTGTTAGCTGGTGACTGCACTATGTAAATGTAACGTTGCCACCAACCAGCCACAATAGAACAAGAGGAGATCGACAGAGTGATGGACGACAGCTGACAGCTTCAATGCGATACTTAACCCCGTTTATTTAATATGCCTTACACTCGAGTTAAAACGTAGGCATGTGCGATCGAATTAAAAAAAAAGTAAACGATTTTTTAAATAGTCATTACTAAACACTCTCCTTATCATTCATCGTTTACATCATTGAATTAAATTGTAAAATTTAAATAAATTAGGGAAAAAATGTAGAAAGATAGAAGGTACAGTAAAACCTCTATTAAACGAACTTTGGATATAACAGACAAAAATCCTTTATTTATATTCAAAGCATTTACTTTGTGGTCAAACATTTTAATTGATATTAGTAATGTTAGTAAATAACCACTCACCGACTACTTCTGTCTACCGGTTTCGAGACGTACCCGTCTCTTCGTCAGGACATACACTACAATTTAACAATCATGCGAACAACACTACACCACACCCACTTAGTACTATTCACATACACTATCACTACACATGCAAAACATGAAGAGCGAGTTGTTAGTCCCACCATGCTTTTGGGAAACTAAAAAACTTTAGTTAGTTTTTTAGTTTCCCAAAAGCATGGTGGGACTAACAACTCGCTCTGCATGTTTTGCATGTGTAGTGATAGTGTATGTGAATAGTACTAAGTGGGTGTGGTGTAGTGTTGTTCGCATGATTGTTAAATTGTAGTGTATGTCCTGACGAAGAGACGGGTACGTCTCGAAACCGGTAGACAGAAGTAGTCGGTGAGTGGTTATTTACTAACATTACTAATATCAAGACAAAAATCCGGTCAAATATAAAAAATAAATTAAAAACGACCTGTTAATGTTGTACATGCTTAAATTCAAATGTCGCCGCATGTTAATATTTTTTGCCGATCATGATAATAACAAATTATGTCTCAAAACTTCTAACGCGCAAAACTTAATTCCTTTTTCAAAGCCGGCTTACAGAAAGCAAGCGCGTCGATATCAAACAGCAACGTCACTTCACAACGAGGATCCGAAGACAATAAATAGAACTTTGTTTGTTTGTATTGTTTAATTATATTTAAATACAGTGTTCAAATTTTTTTATTTATTTTAAACCTATTTTTAAATACAGAGCTGTAAAGAAATATAAATCGAGAAAAATTAACGAATACCATCCAATTCGGTTAGCCCAAAAAATAATCGTTACCCATCAGTCACACCTCTTTGAAAACGTGTTATCTTAAATCACGGAACAAACTGCCTGAAATTAATTAAGATGACTCAAACAGACAGTTCGGCTGTCCAATTTTAAAACACAGTAAGGGACATTTTTTTTGTAGTAAGTTTTTTTTGCATTTTTGGACTAAGTAGAATCTACTTAGTCCAAAAATGCAAAAAAAACATACTACAAAAAAATGTCCCTTACTGTGTTTTGAGTTTGGACAGCCGAGTTGATCCTTGGTACTAATTTTACATCAGCCAAACCGTAATAGTTACTCGCCTCCGTAGTGTAATGGTCACCATGCTCATTCTGGATGCCGCGGGTTCGATTCCCAGGGAAGGGTCAAATAAATACAAAGTGATTTTTCACTCTAATATTTATTCATTATTACCCTGGACTGGTAACTGAAGCGGATTGATCACCTTTCCTTCATGTATTAACGATCAAGATAACACAGCGTTTATATGACGCAGTGAACTATGCACCATTCGGGTGCGGATAAGGGTTGGAATCAATGAAACCGCAATAATAATAAAGAGAGCATTCAAACGGTATCGGGTCGATTGGCAGGCGCCTTGGCGTAGTTGGGTAGACGCTTGACTGCGAAACTGGCGTCGCGGGTTCGATTCCCGCCAATTTCGAATCGAATTCAAGAAATATTTATTTTCAATTGGTCAGGGTGTTTGTGATGTATCTTTTACATCTGCCTTCTCTATCCATACTCTCCTACCTGCAGACAAGCCTATGAAATAGAGGCTTTGCGGGTTTTTCCCGGGCAGACCACCAAAGAGATGGATTGACAGCTGGGAATCGACATTAATCGAGGTTAATCCTTCTTAAAAACAGGCCACTAGGCCTACACCATGTAGAAGAAGAAGAACAAGAAGATACGTGTACATATCGTAGTCGTACAGGAGAAAGTGACCAACTAACAAAACGTAAAATGTTCAGGGGGGCCATTTAAGTCACTTTTGCTTGCCAAGAAAATAAACATCAATGCAGTTAGTCATTTTTACCAAGTCAATATATTATACTTACAAGTTTAAAATCCTTAGGGATTTTTTCAGGGTAATATTAAGCTAGTAAGATATCAAATAGTCAATGATCACGTTTTTATAAAAAAAAAATGCACTTGGTCACTTTCTCCTATATGACTACGATATGTTGCATCAGCTATTGCGTTCCGACATTTGATATTTTTACTAATTCCCAAGTTATTTCTTACGTCGACGACATTTGGTCTTATGAAAAAAGTCATTTTATAATGCTTCTGAAAAACCTGTTGTGAATCCCAACACCGATGCAACGCACCTTGTATAAATATAAAATAACCAGATTTTCTATTACGCATACATAAATTGATACGTCATTTCGATATTTCATACCTACTTTCGGCGATATTATAATATTACATATGGCGGATACTTTTGAGATATCGCTCACTCGTTTCAACAACGTCGTATATCAAAAATCGACAATTTTCAGTTGTGCATGTTTCCGGAATGCCCAGAAAATGTACTATATCCCAGCAAAAGCGGCATATTTTTAACTTAATATTTAGCCGCTACAGGGCAGAAAGTGTTGTTTTTGCATTTTGAATAAAAGGTATTGTTTAATTGTTTTTTTTTAAATATACTAAATATTTTTCAAATGGAGAAAAAACATTCAGGTTTTACCTAAAAAGATCCGTTGCACAGTAAAAACTTCAATAAGTGGCTTTATATTTATTTTTCATACATTGTATTATATTTTAAACTTTAAAAATGATCTCCTGAAAAATCAAGTTTTTTGATATATGACGTTGTTGAAAGGAGTGATAGATATGAGATGTGTATAAGTATTTGGAAACCAACTCTTTTCTTTCCATTTTATAAAATGGTTGACATGATACAGTATCCAGTATAGGAGCCGTATGACCCCAAAGTCTTGTATAATATATTTATACAGACAAATATTATATTTATCTAATAAGTTAACAACTATACATTTTTTTCCACTTAAATTTTGTTTGACCAGCGACTGCGTTTCGTCGTAACCGACATCATCAGACTGGTGATGTAGTTGACTATTTAGTTGATATTTTATTCTATAAAATGCAGTTGCACCACGAAATGTCAGTACAAAACTTGAATCTAATATATGCACGAGAAATTTTCCTGGTCCCAACCCTGATGTATGTAAGTGAAGAATGGAGATGGCAAAAGAAGGATGAAAGAAGACTGAATGCATCGAAATGCGTACCTTCAGACGAATGTGGGGCAAAACGACGTTTGATAGATGTTCGAATGGTGATAAAAGAAAAGATTGCAAGGCTGAGAGAAGAAGCATTATCGATAATTTTGAGAAAGGTGTATTGAGATGGTTTGGGTACGTGAATCGAATAAGTGAAAAACACAGTTATGATGCAATTGTAGTTGGAAAAGGGAATCGAGGAAGACCGAGGAAAACTTTTTCAAATACTAGAAAGTATACAGGTCAGAAGTCGAAAAAATCGGCGAGTATGCATGAGAAGATCCAAGAATATTGAAGAGGCAAGTATTGTTTGTGTGGCGTTCTTTTATCCCTGCCTACCTCTACGGGGAAGTGGCGTGATGGTGAATTAGTTAGATAGTTGGTTATATTTATTTCTTGAATGTTTTTCACAGATAATTTGTGGCACATTTTATACTATGACTATATAAAATTAAACAACTTTCTTTTAACCACTTTTTTATTAATAATATACTTTAACCTACCGGTTTCGACAAAGGTTTTCGATGATGACAAGGTTCTTGTCGAAACCGGTAAGTTAAAATGTATTCATAATTTTAAATAAAGTGGTTAAAACAAAGTTGTTTAATTTTATAAGGTTATATTTATCTCTCATTATCAAGGTTAGTTCGTGGTATCGCTCGGAAACACACCAAAACCGTGATGCGTATCAATTATTGAGATTCGAGATATTCGCCGAATTGTATGTATGTACATATCAAAGCAGCGCTCATGTCTAGTACTTCCTCTTGATTGAATAATAGACTGACCTTCGTTACGTTACAGTTTGGTCTCTCGAATTAAATTCAATTATTTTGATTATGATTTATGTTGCTGTTAAAATATCAGGTGTCGAAATACGTATAATTCAATCGGAGCTAGTAATAAAGACATACATTCCTAAGAATCAGAGGTAGATTTGTCAATAGTACTTCTAAGATACGTACAAGTACTTAAACGCGTCGCAATCATTACAAATTTTATTCTCGTATATTTTTTTCTTGGTTCGGGAAAATTTGGCCACAACTGTCGTCAATAAAAGGCGATTCAGTTGGCTAGGCCATGTACTCCGCATGCCTCCTGAGAGCCATAATCAAGCTTGCCTCTTTTACAAGGCATCAGGTTCACGCCGCCCAGGACGACCACTCTGCTGACAATTCGTCAACAGCTCCCAGCTGACCCTAACAGTCTACAATGACGATAAGTTAAATAATGCCAGAAAAAATACATATTGTTTAAAAAAAAGTTATTGCTCTTCTTCTTCAAACCTTAACTGCACCCAATGGTGCATAGGGCACAGCATCATATTGACGCAGTGTTATCTTTGATAGTTACCTACATGAAGGCAAAGTGATTACTCCTGAGCTTCAGGGACCAGTCCTGGGTAATATTAAATAAATTTTAGAGTGTAAAATCACTTATATTTATTAAAATAAATAAAAGAAGTTATACCTATGTATATTTTTTGCCTCATTCGACAATTATAACGAGCAGGAGAAACGAAGATAAGCGATCAAATATCATGATTTATAACTCTGTGCTGGGGAAACAGGAGCGTTAAATATCATAATGTGAACTGCCAATTAAAAATATTCCTAATTGTTTACTCGTTAATTGCATGTTGTGCGTTGATGCTGTAAAAATACAAATATACTGTGAAAATTTTAAATTGAAAATCATCTAATCAAAGCAGGCTTTCCCAAACTTTACTGCAATGGAACATGTCAAATTCGGTAATTTTAGCTCGTTGCAAATTTGTATTTGATACACGAGGTTATGCAAACGAGGTTAAAAGTGCATGTTTTAACCTCGGCTCGTAACGCATGTCTGTGTTGAAACCTCTAGTGCGTGTTGGTCTTCGGGTCGACCAAAAATCACATGTGTTAGACATTTTGTGTAGTATTCAGTGTGTAAATGGTGCTATGGTGGTGAAGGGTGGTATTGTTTGCATGCTGTGGTAGTGATTGTCCTGACGAAGAGACGGGTACGTCTCGAAACCGGTAGACATAAAAATCTCGGTGAGTGGTTATATCCCAATATTATTAACATTTTTGTAAAAAAATGACTAACCACAAGGTAAGTGCTTTAAATATGAATAATATTGAGAAAATTATATTCCATAATTATTATCAGTAATTTCTACATTATAAGGAGTGAGGGGCTCTTGGATACTCTGATACGATTTCTATCTTCAAAAAACCAATTTCCATATTCCCGTGTCGGCAAAATGTATGATTTTAGGGGTCCGCTAAATTTTTAAGATACCATGGAGACCTTGAGAGAACAAAAGATGTGTCGGAAGACCTCAAAAGAGATGGTCCGACGATATTGTCGCTGTGGGGGGTAGAAACTGGCTGCAAGCAGCAACCAACCGGAGGAAATGGAAAGAAGGGGAAGAGGCGTATATCCAGCAGTGGAGGTCAGAGGGCTCATGAAGAAGAAGAAGATAGATGGAATTAGGCAGTTTGTGCACTACACGGAATTTGACAGCCCGGTTTTGAAAAATAAAAGCGACTACGACAGTTTAGCGTGATTGAATTTATGCTCAACGTGATCACGCACCGATTGAGCACACCGATCCAAAGAAAGAAAGACAGCAATCCAAGCCGTATTATATGCTAACTGAAGTGCCGGACGGTAAAATTCCGTGTAGCGCACAAACGCCCTTATTCCAAATTTTTGCGGAACACAGTTTGTGAATTGTACCATCACATAAAACTATACGAGAAGCGGAAACGTGCTGTTATTTCTGTGTGGATCTTATTTACGACATATGTATGATAATAATAATAAAAAAATGACAAAAAAACGGAAAGCACATGAGAAAGACGTGTAGGCACTTTATTCATGTAGCGAATATTATACACCAAGTGATCTTATCAAGCTATTTTGTGTGTGAAAAACATGTTTTATTTCCATTTTTTTATTATCATTACATAACTGTTCATAGACGAAACCATTTCACATACAAAAAGTATACAAGTATGTATTTTTAATAATCTCTACAAACATCGTGAATATTATGATTCGAGTTTACCGGAGCTATCTATGGTTGGTATGAGAAAGCTTTTATTTAGAAGAGACACTTTTTTATTAAGATGTATGCAAGATCATGACATTTTGTAAATTTCATGACGCTTTATGTGTGAGTTCACTGGAGCCATATACGGTTGGTTTGAGAAAGTTTTTATTTTTCAGAGACTATTTTTATTAAAATGTATGCAAGATTCTAAACGGATTATTTTACATACTGGGAGACGCCTGAAAATAATTTAAAATTTTTATGTTAGGTACTTATAATTTGACCGGTTATTTTATTCAAAGTGTCCAAATACTTGTTAACAAATCTGGGTTTCTCCACTAGGAGTTATTTTTTTTACATTTTTGACATCTCAACAAAGATGAAGAAGAATATTGAAGTTGGGGATTTACAGGGCTTACAACCTGTCATGGGCTGGTTAAGTGATGATTTTTCACACTTGATTATAAAAAAAAACGGTTATTTTATTCACAGCATTTTCTGTGTATTCGAATACTTGTTACAGATCTGGGTTTCTCCACACAGGAGTTATTTTTACATTTTGACATCTTAACATAGATCTCATTTATTATCGCGGATTATTTTACATACTGGAAAACGCCTGAAAACCTGTTCATCATTTTTTTATAATCAAGTGTGAAAAGTCATCACTTAACCAGTCCATGACAGGTCGTAAGCCCTGTAAATCCCCAACTTCAATATTCTTCTTCATCTTTGTTGAGATGTCAAAAATGTAAAAAATAACTCCTAGTGGAGAAACCCAGATTTGTCAACAAGTATTTGGACACTTTGAATAAAATAACCGGTCTAATTATAAGTACCTAACATAAACATTTTAAATTGTTTTCAGGCGTCTCCCAGTATGTAAAATAATCCGTTTAAAATGTTGCAACTCTTATGTATGTAACGAAGCATGGAGTTGGCAAAAGAAGGATGAAAGCAGACTGAATGCAGTCGAAATGCGATCCCTCAGACGAATGTGTGGCAAAACGATGTTTGATAGATGTACGAATGATGAAATAAGGAAAGAATGTAAGGCTGTGATAATCATTATCGATAAAATTAAGAAAGGTGTGTTGAGATGGTTTGGACATGTGGAGCGTATGAGTGAAGAAAGAACGGTTAAACAAATTTATGAGGCGAATGTAGTTGGAAAAAGAAGCAGAGGACGACCGAGGAAAACTTGGCACAATCAGGTATGTCAAATACTTAAATATAAAGCGGCCGGGTCAGGAGTCGTAATAATCGTCGGGTATGTATGAGGAGATGCATGAATGTAGAAGAGGCAAAGAGTGTTTGCAAAGACAGAGTGGTGTGGCGTTCGATTCTCTCTGCCTACCCCTGCGGGGAAGCGGCGTGATGGTTGGTTAGTTAAAATGTTGCATACATTTTAATAAAAATAGTCTCAGATTTTCCTATAAGATTTCAAGAGTCAGTGTTATAGGAAATTTTCGGTAAAAATTTACCATCGGAAAAAGATGTATTAAGTTATGAATATAATTTGTACAATTTACGAGATAGATACTCACATCCAGGATGCGGTTATGTTTTATACTGATAAGCTACGAAACATTAATCGAATTCGTCTAAATTGAAATGTATACAAATTTACAACATTTTCAGTGTGTCCAAATACTTGTTCACAAAATCTGGATTACCTCCAATTACAGGAGTTATTTTCATATTATTTTTTGACATCTCATCAATATGATAGTAAATTTGAATTATTTGAAGAATTTGAGTAGTGTGGTTGTCAATAATGGGTAGAATTGGTGAATGTTACACGTGTGTAAAGTGATCACTTAAACCAGCCTATGACGGTCGTCAGCCCCGTAAATGCCCAGACTTCCATATTCTTCTTCATCTTTGATGAGATGTCAAAAAATGATATGAAAATAACTCCTGTAATTGGAGGTAATCCAGATTTTGTGAACAAGTATTTGGACACACTCAAAATGTTGTAAATAAATTATCTGGTCAAATTATAAGCTTAATAATAAAAATGAAAATGGTATTTTCTGGCGTTTCTCATGTGTGTGATTATAATCCAGGATTCGGATCTCACATACTAATATAAGAGTTTCTGCTTAATAAAAAAGCTTCTTTACATCTCACCAATAGATGTCTCTAGTGAAGTTCTAGTGATTCAAGAACAAAGTTTCTAAATTGGTTCATATATATAGAACTTCCAAGAATTTGAGTAGTGTGGTTGTCAATAATGGGTAGAATTGGTGAATGTTACACGTGTGTAAAGTGATCACTTAAACTAGCCTATGACGGTCGTCAGCCCCGTAAATGCCCAGACTTCCATATTCTTCTTCATCTTTGATGAGATGTCAAAAAATAATATACAAACTTACATTAAAATAAATAAATAACGTTAAAATTTGTTCTAACAATACAAATATTGTTATATAGAACGGAGACCAGTCTGATGATGTCGGTTACGACGAAACCCGGTTGCTGGACAAATTAAATAATTGTGGAAAAGTGCATTCAATAAAATGCAGTTGCATCAAGAAATTTCAGTACAAAACATAAATCTAAAATCGTTAAAATTTTCTCAGGAATAAAATTCTGTACATTGGTCTCTTTTTTCTTAAAACAAAAGTGTTTCGAGTCGAGACAAAAAAAAACGTAATCTCATATTCTTCTTTAAACCTTCATCCGCTCCCGATGGCGCATAGGGCACTGCATCGTATAAACGCAGTATCATATTGATCGTTAACACACGAAAGAAAGGTGGTCAGCCCTCCGCTCCCGGTACCAGTCAATGGTAACATTGAATTAATATTAAAGTGAAAAAATCACTTATAGTTTTTTATTTGACCCCCCCCCCCTCTGGGAATCGAACCCGGGACCTCCAGCACGGTGGCCGAGCGTGCTGACCATTACACTACGGAGGCGGACGATGACGTTACACAATAGAGTAAAATGTCGTGGGTAAAACAGCAAAATAATCTAAAGTGTATTTTAATTGTATTTTTTTTTATTTCATTAATCGATTCGGCAGTCACTTTGTGGTAAAATCTATCCATTTTTAATTAATGTTTTACATAGTAAATACCACTATCGTAAATAGTGGTATTTACTAAGTAAGAAATTATTTAAAAATGTATGTTTTTTATATGATTTTTATTTTAACCCCGCCCCCCCCCCCCTGGGAGTCGAACCCGTGACTTCCAGCACGGTAGCCGAGCGTGCTGGCCATTACACTACAGAGGCGGATCTGAATCTCTTATCAATATCTATCTTACATCAATAGCTTAAACAACTTCGTTACGCAGTAGCTAATCAAGCCACAATATTCTTTCCTGGATATCCATCGTTTCCTCTTACTAAGACTTCAGAAAAATCTAATTAAAAACGAACTGCCTCATAAAAAAAATGAGTTAGTTGCAACTTAAACTCCACCATTTAGTCATTAGTGGATATTAAACTTCACAAGCTGAGGCCGACTTCTCGGAACTTGATTGCGCAAAGACGGGAAAAAACGAATTTCTTTTAAACGTTGCTTTTCCGAGAACGACACGCTTTTGAGCAGGAAAAATTGTAGGTACGGTGACACAACTGAAGCAAAGTGTTTGACTGAAGTAAAGAACAACTCAAAAACATCAAGAAATAAACAAATCAGACACCAGACAAGTAGCAAAGGTAAAATAAAGGAGGCACAACCTCAAAAGGGGAGGAAAAGTATAAGTTCATATTACATACGGACTTGTATTTTCTTGTATCTTTTGAATTCGTGCCTCCCATATTTATTTTTCGCTAACTGAACGGATTTAACAGGCTGTTTGGACTAACGCATTCATAAGAATTGCTGCCTTTACACGAAAACGCATTACTGCGCGATTGGCGTTGAATGTCGTTTGGGAAAGAACATAACTTTATAAAAAGATGTGAAAAGTGTTAGTGATAAGTTATATTTTCTAATTTGTTTCCTTTAAACATTCTTCGTACTTTATATTTTTTTATATGCATCTTTACTATACCTGTTTATTGTTTGATATTTTCCAATTTACCCTTGTGTTAGTTTTGTTTATTTTTTAAATATTTTTTTTACATTCTTATTTGAGTTTCAGTCTTGTTAACCTTAAGGCTCAGTATTCGTTAAGTCACAACTTGATTTCCTCTTAATCCAGGTAACATTTTACTTAATTGATTTTTTTTATTAAAACACAGTTATTGCATTAAAACAATAAGTTTTACTTCGAAATAAATAAATGTTTTTGAAAAAAAGGCTATTGAAAGGTAAGGAGTTAAAAAATTATCATAAACATTTTTTTTTCTATGCATTTTCTGAAAAAAAGTCAAAAGTCTTTATAGGTAAAATCTGAAGGTTTTTTCTCCATTTGAAAAATATTTAGTGTATTTAAAAAAATAATTATACAATACCTTTTCCTCAAAATGCAAAAACAGCACTTTCTGCCCTGTAGGGGGTAAATTAAGTTTAAAATACGCCTCTTTTGCTGGGATATAGTTCATTTTCTGGGCATCCCGAAAAAATGCACAACTGAAAATTGACGATTTTTGATATATGACGTTCTTGAAAGGAGTGAGCGATATGTTTTAAAATAAATAATAAAATAATTGATTTACGCGGGCCATAGATTGCTCAGTACCGATGCTCATTTGAAAGAACGTACGTCGTAATGCAGTACTTATGCAAAATATCTGCAAGTTCTAAGTACTGGTATTACACACTAGAGCGATTTCCAGGCAATGAGAAGTCCCAACCGGTAGTAATTACTTATCATTATGGAATGGACATTGAATTAATAGTGTGCACTTGTAAATTCATAATTGTTGCGCAATCATATGAAATTAGGAGCTAAGATTACCTGCTTTTAGCTAAAACGTCCTCCAAACAACCATGGCCAAGGGTTTATGTATTAATTGTAAAATCAAATACAGATTTCATGAGTCTAGTAAGTTGCTTTTTATAGCAAAAAAAAACAGATAAAAATTGTACACCTATTTACAGACCGTCAGTCCATTAAATCTTCACATTCGTTTGAAAATGTCATAACTAGGCGAAACAATTGTCACAATATCAATTTTCATGTGTTTTTTAACAATAAAATATAACTTCATTTTTTTTCATTTAAACCCTTATCCGCACCCCAATGGTGCATACGGCACTGCATCATATAAACGCAGTGTTATCTTTATCGTAAACACATGAAGGAAAGGTGATCAGCCCTCCACTTCAGGTACCAGTCCAGGGTAATATTGAATAAATATTAGAGTGGAAAAAATCACTTATATTTATTTGACCCCCTGGGAATCGAAGCCGGGACTTCCAGAACGGTAGCAGTGCGTGCTGACGATTACACTACGGAGGCGGACGCATATAACTTAGTAGATTCATAAAAACTGTATTCGATTTAACAATTAATACATAAATTAAAATGGAGTTCTACAAATTAAACGCCTAATAAACAAATAATGGTAAAGGGTGATATATGTAATATCATATTTTTAATGTGTCATTCAAGCCTCCGTAGTGTAATGGTTAGCATGTTAAGCTACCGTGCTGGATGTCCCGGGTTCGATTCCCGAGAGGGCAAAATTAAATATTAGTGGTTTTTAATATAACCCTGGAGTAGTCCCTGAAGCGCATTAGTGATCACCTTGCCTGGTAAGTAACAATCATGATAATATTGCGTCAATACCATTGGGTGCAGATAAGGGTTATAAGAAGTGATCACCTTACCACCGTGTTAGTAACGATCAAGATCGTCAATACAAAGCAGTGCCCTATGCACCCTATGAGTGCGGATGAGGGTTAGAATAATTTAATACACAATTTTATACTTTATAAAGTATCAATTTCATTTCATATTGTAGGTTATTCGCGAATTTTATTCAATTTTAATTCTTGGAAAAAAATTATACCAATGAGTGGTTAAGAAACAAAACCTGGCCCGAATACAGTTCTAGATACACATGCTCTTTATTAGCACAAAAGCATGCTTCTATGGAGCAATGGATCTCAGTCAGACGGGAGGAATATCTAATTTAACATACTCAACCTAAAAAAGGATTGTATTATACTCGTTTTGTGCTTAAAACAGCCGATACAATTGATATTTTCATTCATTATTTTCAACGTTCTTTTAGTAAGTTGGCAATGAATGACGTCACAGAAACGATGGAGTTATTTTAGTGTTGGCGTCTTTGCTGAATTATAGGCGGCTCTATCTGTTGATGTCTATGGTCCACCCTCCCACCCCAAACCTCATATTTGTATAACACAAATGGTAGTGTAGTGGTAAACAAACAATCAATACTACTACTATTACAGCTTTATAAACCATATGACGTCATAAAACGTTCGATGACGTATGCGAACGCACGTTTTTCGTCTTATTCAAATATCTAAAGTTTAAACTTTAATATCTCCCTTTCAATTTCATTTTTTTCAAATTTCAATAAGAATGCTACCAATAGTCTTGTGATTTTTCATATTAATTTATTAGCCAATAATCCAACATCGTGACACAAGCCTATTGTCGCTATGTATTTTGATATTTGCAATTGCGACACGTGGATCTGATAATAGAGTGACCTATCACCATAAGTTGTAGTTGGTGCGATATTAATATATTAATTCCGATTGAAATGCGCGTCATGCGTCACATGTCATGCTAATTTGACGTTCGGAAGTGAATTGCATCGGGTTAGGAGTACATATATGAAAAGAGCATATTAATTAATTTCACTCGTATCCTATATACGCAGCGTTGCCAATAGCAATTTTTAGAATTCCCCAAAAATCTAGGTCAATTTCCCCAAATTGGGGAAATACAATGTCCCGATTCCCCACTAAATCCCCTAATTATTATCCAACAATTACTATAAAACATAAGTTTTCGAAACTAGTCGTATATATAAATAAAACTCATTGAAGTGGTATATTCCAGTGTTTAATTTTTAAAAATATTATCAACATGTCATTCCACAAAGTTAATGCCGAATCAGTAAATAATATGAAAACATGTTACATAGAACCAGACATTCGACCCACTTAAAATGGCATAAAAGTTTACGCTTTACTTAACTTAAGACTAACATATCGCACCCCTAGATGAAAAGGGTATCAACTCAAAAAAACTTTTTTTTTTCAGGAGACGAAAAACGTATAGTGATGTCGCCTTATGTAATAGAAGTTTCCTGTTTTCTTTTATGAATGGACAATGCATATTAAAGAATATTTACATTAAAACATTTTATACTAACTAAATAACTAACCATCACGCTTTCCCCGAAGGGGTAGGCAGAGAGAATCGAACTCCTTTATTCACCAAAAGGAACATTAAGTGCTATTTAAGATATTTATTGATTTGGCGTTTAATTTGTAGAACTCCATTTTAATTGATGCATTAATTTTAAATCAAACACAGATTTTTTGAGTCTACTAAGTTGTATTTTATTAACAAAAACACATTTAAAAAATAATACACAAATATATAGCCTTGTTAAGGCTTTATCAAACGAGACATTCCTTGGTTAATAAAATCCAACTTAGTAGACTCAAAAAAACTGTGTTTTATTTAAAATTAATACATAAATATTTAAGATATTGACAAATCGGATAAATTGATATATGCGTCTTCGTTTGTACAATCCGAATAAGTGACTATCTAAAAAAATCATAGTTTTTGAGTTGATACAGTTTTGGTCTAGGTGTGCGATATGACTCGACAAAAGTTCCAACATGTGCGAGCACTTGTAGACTATACAGTATGTAACTACAAGATGTAAGTAAGAAACACAAGTACACTTTAATTCCTTTTTGGGAACGTCCACTCTGTAAAAATCCGGTTTGGTTTGAAACGACCGTAAAGCGAGTATAAAAATACAATAAATGGAATTATGAACGCCATATCAATAAGCACTGGCAGGAAAAAAAACTCGGTAAAAACCACTTTTTATTAAGTATTAACCATATTATTTTTTAACATCTCATCAAAGATGAAGAAGAATATGAAAGTCTGGGCATTTACGGGGCTGACGACCGTCATAGGCTGATTTAAGTGATCACTTTACACACGAGTAACATTCACCAATTCTACCCATTATTGACAACCACACTACTAGCCTATGACGGTCGTCAGCCCCGTAAATGCCCAGACTTCCATATTCTTCTTCATCTTTGATAAGATGTTAAAAAATAATATGAAAATAACTGCTGTAATTGGAGATAATCCAGATTTTGTGAACAAGTATTTGCACACACTCAAAATGTTGTAAGTTTAAACCAAGTAAATTTCATATTAAAAATTGATAGATATTACCACAAAGTGTCTGCCGAATCAATAAATGAAATCAGATAAATTTTAAACAGAAAAATAATCTGGTCAAAAAAGAAGTATATTTTTTGTACATACATAGATTTTTTCTTACATTTTTTTTTATTACATGTATTACAGCTCTTTAGGCATAGCCTGTGTTGAGCCGAAATACTTGCATTTTAATAAAGAATAAAAATTAATTACTAGATTTCATACATTACATACAATAGATACAATAACAATTTACACTAGAAAGGTTTTACAATAAAATAATTACGCATATTAAGTATGTATAATATTGAAATAAGTATATTTAAATTACCATAAGCATAATTTTCAGCATTTTTGCCTTCAAATATCAACATTGTTCAGTTACTGTCAACAACGATAAAAAAAATTAACGATGACATTAATTTTCCACCAACATTTGGTTTCAATGGTCAAGTCAACACCGCATCAATCCTAATAATAAAAGTCAAAGGAAAATAAGAGGTCTCCTCCCAGTTTAAGTGGTTCGGTGGTTGTCATAAAACAAACCCTGAAGAGGGCAACAGGTTCTAGCCGAAACTAGTTGGTTTTTAATAAAAATGTGAGTGGATAAAAAAACAAAGTATTTTATCTCTCCAAAATAGATTACAATGATCCACAAAGTTAATGCTTTAAATATATAAAATAGAATGGTGAATGTTACACGTGTATACAGTGATCACTTGAACCAGCTTATGACAGGTCCAAAGTCTAAAGTTATTTCCTCATCAGAAATTCATGTCAGAAATCAATATCAATATCATTTTTTGACATCTCATCAAAGATGAAGAATAATATGGAAGTCTGAGCATTTACGGGGCTGAAGACCGTCATAGGCTAGTTTAAGTGATCACTTTACACACGTGTAACATTCACCAATTCTACCCCTTAATTACAAACACATTACTCAAATTCTTGGAAGTTCTATATATATTAACCAATTTTGGTACATTGGTCTTCAATCACTAGAACTTCACTGGAGACATCTATAAAAAATAATATGAAAAAACTCATATAATTGGAGATAATCTAGATTTGTGAACAAGTATTTGGACACACTCAAAATGTGTTGTAAATATCAATATCATTCAAAATCAGATATCCTATTAAATCTGAAGTCGGAATCGTTGTCTTCAGTGGAAATAGTGGATGACGAGACTTCAGACTGGTAACCCGAGACTTCAGACTGGTAACCCGAGACTCGAAAGCGAGAAGTCGTGACCAAAGTTCGTTTTAAAAAAACCTACAAGTCCGGATAAGGCGAGCCCCGATTGGCTAGATGGCACGATGAAAGAGAAGGTGATGTACATATTGTTCAACATTTTTATACTAGACGCAAACATCGGTACGCGAGTGAAAACTGGATCCGAAATTGCGAATGCACGATGACATGTCGTTTTGGAATTATGTATGACAATTAGAATTCCCTTATTTTACAACACAATTATTTTTTAAACCATAGGGCATAATTTTTTACGTATTACAATTAAATGCACAGCAAGGAAAGAATACAAGGCTGAGATAATAATTATCGATAAAATTAAGAAAGGTGTATTGAGATAGACTGGAAATGTGGAACGTATGAGTAAGGAAAGAACGGTTAAAAAAGAAATTAAGAAATAAATATTGTTAAATTAAGAAGCAGTTGGAAAAAGAAGCAGAGGAAGATCGAGGAAAACTTGGCACAATCAGGTGGGTCAAATACTTGAAAGCGGTCGGGTCAGAAGTCGAAATAATCGGCGGGTATAAGGAGATGCATGAATGTGGAAGAGGCAAAGAATGTTTGCAAAGACAGGGTGGTATGGCGTTTTATTCTCTCTGCCTACCCCTGCGGGGAAGCAGCGTGGTGGATAGTTAGTTTACATTAGATTGTCCCTTATTTTTTAACACGATTATTCTTCCATCCATAGGGCCTAATTTTTTCGTATTGCTATAAAACACTTGCACAGCAAATTTAAGTTATTTCTTTATTATTAAAAAAAATATTTTCGTAATTAATCTTTAAAACGCTTTTGATGTAGAATTCTAATTTCGCAACGCCCTCATATTGCTTACTATCTGATCCAGCCCTGTGAGCTGTAAATATTGTAATATGTAATTTATTAGTGACGGTTAGCAAAATTGTCAGCTTGTGTACTGTGTACAAAGGTACAAATTACATACGCAATTAATTATACTTACAGATATTTAAATTGAGCATTGTAATCCCGTAAGAAAATTAATACCTGCCATCGTAACAATTTGAGAAATTATAAATACAGTAAAACATCGATATAACGGACAAATTTGAGGGGGGAGGTGTCCGTGAAGGCTGAATGTCCGTTATATAAAAATGAGTTTAAAAAAAAATATGAACATTGTTTTCAGATATAAAGAAATAAGACAAAACACAAACAAAATTCTATTTATTGTCTTCGGACACTCGTCGTGATGTGACGTTGCCGTTTGATATCGACGCGCTTGCTTTCGGTTATCCTGCTTTGAACAAAACAATCAAGTTTTGTCCGCACTTTTGAAGTTTTGAGACATAATTTGTGATATTCATGGTCGCTAAAAATTGTTTACATGCGGTGACACTTGAATTAAGGCTACATAATATTAGCATGACATTTATCCCGATGTTTTGTCCGTTATATCCGAAGTTCGTTAAATAGAGGTCCATTATATCGGGTTTTACTGTACAAACATTGCGTTTATGCATAGCAGTGCCGTATAGGAATATTCGGACTTCTCCATATCGACCATGACACTTCAAAAATCGGTGTTTTTAATGTTAATCGCTCATGAGGAAATTTATCCACGTTTAGCAAGTTGGACTAAAAATATTTTAAAAATTAATCCTCTATAAATGCAGTAGATATTATACGTTTATAGGAACAATATTTTTTCAGTACGAAATAGCGATTGGAATGTTTTTTAATTAGGATTATTGATATCGATTTGTCGTCGGAAAAAAGTATTAGTTATTTTCACAGATCAAAGCATACTACGCAGCATATGATAAAAATAATAAATAGACATTCACTTTGTAATAGGTTGGTTTACTGAACTCATCATATATACAACGTGCTGAGTTTGAATAGTTTATCAATTATGGAAAAATAGAGAATTTTACATGTGTATAAAGTGATCACTCTTACATGTCACAAGCAGTGTAAATACTCAGACTTCCATATTATTCCTCATCTATGTTGAGAAATCAATATAAATAGTTCCTAAGTAAAATATTACAAATATATTGAAAAATTTAACAAGACGATTTTATTCAAATATAGGTAAATCACATTAAAAAATAAACGATTCAAATAAACTTCTCTAATAACTTTTAAGAAACGTCTGAGACATTACTATAAATCATTAGAATCCTAACTGTCCATCAAACCTCCTGCCTTAGCTTCTCCCCCTACATCCTTCCCTAAACTCCCTTTTTCCTTTGCCTTCCTTATTTTCATCAATTTGTAATTTATGTTTTTTTTAATGTTCAAGTACTATCTACCCTCTGATTGCAAACAGCTATACAGTATATGGTATCAAACGGTTTGACCAATATCACTTGTCTGTTTTTGGTTGGTTGGAAGATATTGCTTTTTAGCAATAAGCCCGCCAATATACTTATTTCTTTTCTGTACATGAAGTTTAAATAAATAAATAATGATAAGAAAACAGAATTGAATACTAAGGCACAACCCAGTGGTATGTAATACATTTTCAATTTATGTTTTACTTAGTAAATACCACTATATCTATACGGCTGTCCAAACTCAAAACACAGTAAGGGACATTTTTTTGTAGTACGTTTTTTTTTGCATTTTTGGACTAAGTAGATTCTACTTAGTCCAAAAATGCAAAAAAAAACTACTACAAAAAATGTCCCTTACTGTGTTTTAAGTTTGGACAGCCGTATAGTGACACGTGTTCCGATGCATTTCGCATCATTTTCAAACACCGTACTGCTGACAGTTTCGAAGAGAACACCAAATTCAACATTCTTTACAAAAAAAAAATGAGTCAATGCGATGGTAGATTGGTCCATCCATCGCTACCGTTATAATTACACCTAACTAACGGAGTTTTCTGTGTTCATTCACGCAAATTAAGCGTAAAACGACCAACCACAAAATACTTTAAATTAGCTTTCAGTGTCATACAAATAAAAACACTAAAAATAAAATATTTTTAAAAGTACATAACCCTAATTTGGTATTCGCAGAAATAACCTCAAACATTTTGTCGTGATTATATTGACCGAAAATATTCATGACGGTATTCAGTTGTGCATTTTGACCTGGTAACGAAAAGTCCATACAGAAAAACAAATCTCAAAAATATTAAGGGCCAGTAATCAAAAGCCCGCTCTTAATTTTATTTAAACCCAGATAATATTTAGCGTAATCGATTTTTTTCATAATACACACACCGTTTTTGTGTTGAAAAAATAAGTTTTTCTTCAAAATAAATCATATGGTTTTCAAAAGAAAAGAGGTCCTCAAAGGTAAGGGGTTAAAAAAATCAAATTCCAATACATATGTATTTTTTATTTTTTAAATGGGCGTGGAGAGACGTGTGGCCCCTCTCGCAGCCGTTTGCGACCTGAATTCTTTGTTCTCGAGTAAAGCCTCAATCTTGTATAATATCATACGGCAGTCGAAACTTCATAATGCAATTTTAAACAAATACCGCTCCTCTTAGTAGCTACGGTCACAGCTTTCGTGCTTTTTTTCCTTTCCATACAACCCAGAATGGAGTTATATATCCATATCTATGTTCAAACTTTATAAAATTATACGACACGTATCTCCAGACCAAGTAACATCTACAAATCGTAACAGAGCGCCTGGTAGAAGTGCCACAGGAGGTTATCTCCGTTTACGGAGTAGCTAGACCGCTTTTTAAAATCATGATTATTCTATACGAGATGACCATAATGCTATTTACGTTGCACAATTACATCGGTAGCAATTGGTATATAAATTGAGAACATTGAAACAACTTTTTATGCATCCTCTGCCAGTTGAAATATGTAGATTATAATTTCCGTTCTTTTTTGGATCGCAAAAGGCTCTAGAGTAAAAGGATCTAGAGTAGCGGCAGAATAAAAATAATATAATCAGATACTAATTAATTATATAATCAAAAAAAATAAATGTGCTCCCTCAGACGAGTATGTGGAAAATCGTTGCATGATAAATTAAAAACGAAGAAAATATATGTAGCAAATGTGAGCGGGAGAATAGAACGAGGACGGCTTAAAAAATACTTCAATCAGATCAATCAGAACCTAAAATCTGGTGGTTTCAAAAGTCTCCGTGATCGGAAAACATGTATGATCAGATGTGAAGGAAGCTAGGTGTATGTCAGGACAGAAGAATGTGCCGTTCCACGAATTTACTTTGTGGTAAAACAAGTTGATATTATTTGAGAAAACATTATTTTATAATACATACTTCTATCAGATTTATTGCACACACTCGTTGTTAGAAAGTTAAAAATAAAATCTTACCATATACAGTATCTACTCAATGAATTAGGGCCACCCATTATTTTTATGAATACTCTGAAATCCTTTGGATTATTATATTTATTTTACATAAATACTTTAAGTTTTCTATTGACATCTAATATCATGTATATTACCTTCAATAATATGTAAAATATACCTGGATTATTTAAGCCTTTACAAAATTTTAAACCCTTTTTCTGAGAAAGGTCCCTAATTAGCCCAGGTAGACAGATAGTTGAAAGTTCAAAAAATAGTCCTATCTCATTTATTAGTGAAGTTTCTTGAGTTCTGGTTGTTGTTTTGTTTAGAGAGGTTATATAGTTATCGTGTCTTGTGAAAAAAAATTAATTTTTAATTTTAGTTCGTAAAGTATAAAAAAAATTTGTAAACACAAGTGTTTTTTTTGAAAAGGACAAAATGGGAAAAAGTAAAGACATTTCTGAGGAAAAAAAGTCTAGTGTTATAGTGCTACTGAAATTAGGAATACTATCTAATAGAGAAATTTCAAAAAAAGAAAACGTTTCTCGTCAAACAGTGGACAGAATTTCAAAATCAATAAAAAATCAGTCACCCGCCACCAGCAATCGGCGAAAGAACTGTCGTAGGATTAGAAAAACAACACCGAGGACTGATCGAAAAATCTTTCAAAGTGCCTTAGAAAACCGTAGTGCATCAGCAAAAACATTAAAAATAAAATTGGAAGAAGAGGGTATAAATATATCGGTATCAACACTGAGGCGACGTCTTTACGAAGTAAATCTGAAATGCAGGCGCCCTGTAAAAGTACCAAAATTGACACCACGAATGAAAGCGGATCGATTAAAATGGGCCAGGCTACATCGAAATTACTCGGTAGATGATTGGAAAAAGGTATTTATTTAAATTGAATTTTCAACATATCATTTTAGTAAATAAACTTATATATTTGAATTAAACTTAAATTTTCATTATTTTTCAGGTCATCTTTAGTGATGAGTGCCGGTTAGAAGCCGTGACAGAGAGCCGTCGATTCGTCAGGAAAACACCAATGGAACGTTACAATGAGGCCTGTGCGGTAAAAGTTATCAAACACCCCCCTGCAACAATGATATGGTCATGTATTATTAACAATTTACCTGGGCCGTTGTTTTTCGTGGAAGGAACAATGAACCAAAATTCCTATAATCAGGTCCTCGAACGAATTTCATTGCCCTTCTACCATACACTCGACCCAACAGAAGGTCCATACACCTTGCAGGATGGGGCACCTTGCCACCGGGCTAAATCAATAATAAAAATTTTGTCTAACAAAAATCTGCCTTTGCTCCCCTGGCCTGGAAATTCTCCGGACCTTAATCCTATAGAAAACGTATGGAGCATGTTAAAAAATAAGGTATACTCATTTCCAAATCCGACAGTAGACTGTCTAAAAAAAAATATTCAAAAAATTTGATCAGAAGACGAAGAAATAAAAAACATGATAAAACAGTGCATTTTAAGTATGCCAAAAAGAATTGAGGCAGTTATTTCTGCCAAAGATGGAAATACTAAATACTAACTATATTTATATGAAAATATATGCATAATTTAAGCGTAATAAAGTGTTCATGTGTAAATAAAATTCAATGTTGTTTTATTCAAGGTTTTCTCTGAGTTATTCCTGTTTGAATTGAGAAATTGCGCGAAATTCTGCGTGGCCCTAATTCATTGAGTAGATACTGTACAAGTACATATTTTGAAAACAATAATTTGAAATTAATATTTTCTGTATTGATATCTCAACATAGATGAAGAAGAATATGGAAGTCTGGATATTCACAGGGCAAGAGAAGTCAAAATATAAAAATAACTCCTAAGTGGAGATGATTAAGGAAAGACTTGTTTTTTATCACTTGAGTTTATTTTATGACGACTAGTTTCGGAAGCTAAGCTTCCATCTTCAGGTCTAAATGTAAACAGTGTAATGCTTATATTTAGATCTGAAGATGTAAGCTTAGCTTCCGAAACTAGTCGTCATAAAATAAACTCAAGTGGTAAAAAAAACAAGCGTTTTCTTTAATAATTTCAATACGAAACTTGTCAATATCGAAAAAGCGTTCATATAACAGGTCTGGCCAACTGCGGAGATGAACATAAGTGCCAGTAGATAGATGGCCCGAACCTATTGTCGGTCATGCAAAAGAGGTAGTTCATCGTGTCGTACGCAATCGTGATTGGTGTAACCAAAAAGCCTTGTACATTTTGGACTCGGTACGTGACCGCTTTAGGACTCCAGACAACAGACGACGTTGTTTCGACGAACGTGAAAAATAAAGAAATTGGCCGCATTATTTGCATAAGAATAATAGTGTGCGTCGACTTTTTTTATAAACTTGAAAATGTTTATACTCCTAAATCGCTAACTCCTTTCAAGAACGTCATAAATCAAAAAACTTGATTTTTCAAGAGAACGTTTTTAAAGTTTAAAAATATAACACAATGTATTAAAAATAAATATCAAGCCACTTATTGAACTTTTTACTGTGCAAATGATCTTTTTAGGTAAAACCTGAAGGTTTTTTCTCCATTTGAAAAATAACTAGTATATTTAAAAAAACTTAAATAATACCTTTTCTTCAAAAAGCAAAAACAACACATTCTGCCCTGTAGCGGGTAAATATTAAGTTAAAAATATGCCTCTTTTACTGGGATATAGTACATTTTCTGGGCATTCCGAAAACATGCACAACTGAAAATTAACGATTTTTGATTTATGACGTTCTTGAAAGGAGTGAGCGAAATGATAATGAGTATTTTTATACGATACGTCCGAGTATTTAGAAACACTATGGAAAGATATTTGTGTTAGTGATTAGTTCTATTTTCTCATTTGTTTCCTTTAAACATGCTTTATACCTTATTTTTTATGCATATTTAATATAACTGTTTTTTGTTTGTTTTATATTTTATGTAAATAAATATTACTTATACTTATTTTGAATCGAACCCGGGATATCCAGCGCGGTAGCTAAACGCGCTTGCCACTACACTGCGGAGGCGGAAAATAATATAGATATAGACAGTGGTCGGTAACCTTTTGAGAGCCTGGGTAAAAAATAAAAATTTCATTTGATAAGTGGGTAAACACTCTTGAAAATAATATTTGCATTAAACATATACATGTATGTAGGAATAAAATTTTATTTTATAAAACAAACATGCATACAAAATATTTTTACTATAATTAAAAAATTTATTTTTAAAAAAGAAAAAATATATAATATTTTCTTTGTGTGTAATTGAAAAAGTCGTTATGCGTAATTTAACTACCCGAGGGTAGAAGGTTGGCGACCACTGATATAGACATTAATTTTACTGATGCTACAGATCGGCTGTCCAAAAACACAGTAAGGGACATTTTTTTGTAGTACGTTTTTTTGCATTTTTGGACTAAGTAGAATATAATTACTGTGCAAAAGTGCAAAAAAAACGTACTACAAAAAAAATGTCCCTTGCTGTGTTTTGAGTTTGGACAGCCGAGATGATATAATACTATTTATTATATTTAGATAAGATATAATACAAAAAAATCATTTGGGTTCATGATGCTTAACTATATCTATCAGTATTATTTTCATTTACGAGTTTTGAAGTGAAACAAAACATAGATCGCTACTTTATTATCTAGTATCAATCAGAATTATCAAATATTCGA
Organism: Brachycentrus maculatus; assembly: GCF_059751285.1. Classification (NCBI taxonomy): domain Eukaryota; kingdom Metazoa; phylum Arthropoda; class Insecta; order Trichoptera; family Brachycentridae; genus Brachycentrus; species Brachycentrus maculatus. The sequence continues at coordinate 715,539 of NW_028280985.1, read as the reverse complement.
GATAATTAGATAAACGATTAAATTTGCGTAACAAACACCATTTTCAAAATGTCGGAAAAAGTAGCGGTTGTAACCGGGGGAAATAAAGGTATCGGATTCGCAATTGTGAAAGGCTTGTGCGAAAAGTTTGACGGGATTGTCTACTTGACAGCGCGGGATACAGAACGCGGAGAAACATCAGTCAAAGATTTAATAAAAGCCGGGTTAAATCCGCAGTTCCACCAACTGGACGTGACAGACCGCGAGAGTGTGAAGAGATTCAAGAGCTTCATCAAACAAAAGCACGGAGGAATAGATATTCTTGTCAACAATGCCGCCATACTACTCGACGAGAGTTCCACAGAACCGCCAGGGGCTAAAGCCGAGATGACGAACGAAGTCAACTACTTTTCCTTGCTGTCGACTTGCGACGTACTGTTTCCGATCCTTCGCCCAAAAGCCAGGGTCATCAACATGTCGAGCGCAGCAGGGCAATTGTCGTTCATACCCGGCGAGCTGTTGAGAGACAAATTCGCAGACCCCAATTTGAACATATCGACTCTTTCAGGTTTGGTCAAACAGTTTATACAGTCTGCAAGAAATGGCACAAACGAGATAGAGGGATGGGGCAAGAGCCCGTTTATCGAGTACAGCGTCTCCAAGATGGCCGTCTGCGCCCTGACGTTCATACAGGATAAGCAGTACGCTCCCAAAGGCATTTCGATCAACTGCGTTCATCCTGGATTTGTGATCACGGATATGACGTCGCAGAGAGGGTTTTTCACCACTGAGCGCGGAGCGATGTCGGCATTGTACTTGGCTTTGGAGGCTCCCGAGGATCTCAGGGGATCGTTCGTTTGGCACGATAACACCATAGTCGACTGGCGGGGAGAGATGCCAGCAATGTATTGAATTTTCGTGATATCTTTGAACATGATTTTATTTCATGAATTGATTCGGCAGGTACTTTGTGGTGAATGAAAACTGTCCATTTTACATTTGACGTATTATTTGGAAATACCGCTATGTGAAAATAAATCGAATGTAATGCATGTGTTTCGATGCGTTCAAGATCATTTTCAAAAAATTGTGAATATGTGAAAACGTACATTTATCGGGAGATACGTAACGATATATTTCGTTGAAAAATAAGGAAGGTATAGGTGATGTTTCCCTCATGTTTTTTTTTCAAGTTTTCTTTACTGATTTGTAGATATCAGACGAAAGTATCTTTATAATATGAACACCCACCGACAGAGATGTGGCTTAAACCGCGACTGATATGCGAATGTAAAATATTCTTAGCCGCCAAGATGTGGCGACTGGTATGCCGATGGGTTAACAGATAGCGAGAATTTTGGGCTAGAATTTTCACTCATGAATTACGTGAAATTAAAGTAAGATATGAGTACGAAATCGCAGTCCTGGGCGGACACTGTGCAAGGGACCTTAACTTGATGAGATTGGCTGGTGGCTAACAATAAATTGTCAAAATTAAATCGACATACATATGTGTACATATTTACGTACCACATATCGTCGAAATAGATGACCCGCTTAGATAACCCGTTCAAGTAATTGCTAGAGTTGCATAGCCTGGAGTAACGATGAAATTATTACAGACATGGAAGAATATTTTTAAAACCAGTTTATTCCGTCTTGGTTTGGATAAACAGCGAAAGTGGACATCTGTGCTGCTTTTTTGTGCAAGATTTTTTTACTATTTTTTCAAAAATCATACCAAAGTGTAAATACAATACAAGATGATCGACAGCATTGTCGATTTTTACGTCACTGGAGGTACCAAAGGTAACCCTTGATTTAAGATAATCTGAGATAAATCGTAAGGTAATTTTCGTTAAACCCAAGTAATAACGAATTATTTTTTGACATCTCATCAAAGGTGAAGAAGAATATGGAAGTCTGGGCATTTACGGGGCTGACGACCGTCATAGGCTAGTTTAAGTGATCTCTTTACACGCGTGTAACATTCACCACTTCTACCCATTACAGACAACCACAACTACTCAAATTCTAAGTTCTATACATATATGAACCAATATTGAAACATTGTTCTTGAATCACTAGAACTTCACTAGAGACATCTATCGGTGAGATGAAAGGAAGCTTTTTATTGAGCAGAAACTCTTTTATGCGTATGTGAGGTCCGAATCCTATAATTGGAGATGATACAGATGTGTGAAGAAGTATTTGGACACACTCAAAATGTTGTAAATATTTAACGTAATTGAAATTTTCACTTAAAACTCCGTTTTTGTATTGAAAAATAAGTTTTTCTTCGAAATAAATACTGTACATGGTTTTGAAGAAAAAAAGGGTTTTAAAATATTTTTTTAATCGTCCACTCGTTTACGAATGATTTTAGCTCTAACAAACAAAATACATTGGAAAAACAATACATAAAGGATATATGGTAAGAGCAGATAAAAGCAAAAAAAAAAAACAAAAATAATAATTGACTGACACTAAGAAAAATATAAAATAAACTATTTGGTCTGCATGAATCAAATCATATTAAATGTTTTTTCAATAAGTATATCTATCCTAAAATTTCTAATTCCAATACATCTTCTCCTTCTTGCAAAATCTATTTTTTATATAGGGTCCGCCATCTAAAGTTTTTTTTTTCAACTAGTGCTTATTTCGTGAATGGTAACACTTAGCTCATGTCTGATTTGACAGATAATTAGTTTTATCCTTCCGCTGAGCGAATATGGTTGTGTATACGCTTGAACAACGCTGGGAAATATTGCGACATTACTTTGAAAATCATGGTAATGTTGCAGAATATGTGCGAAAATTGCGTACGGTTTTTGGAAGAAGAGAAGCACCGTCAGCTCCGTATGTTCGTTATCTTGTGAAAAAAGTGAAAGAAACTGGCATCCTCATCGATAAACCAAAGCGTGAAAAGCCAAAAACAGTGCGTACACCCGAGAATATCGATGTTGTGGCAGAAAGTGTGCGTGAAGCGCCATCAACATCAATTCACCGTCGTTCTCAACAATTGAACATTTCGGAGACATCATTGAGACGAATTTTGCATAAAGACCTTGGTATGACGCCATACAAAGTCCAATTGGTTCAGGAGTTGAAGCCAACTGACCATCCAATGCGTTTTCGCTTCGCTGAGTGGGCCTGCGATCGACTTACAGAAGATGCCGATTTTGCCAAAAAAATCATCTTTTCGGATGAAGCTCATTTTGATCTTGGCGGGTATGTAAACAAGCAAAATTGTCGTATTTGGGGCACAGAAAACCCGCACGCATACATTGAAAAGCCGGTACACCCAAAACGAGTCACTGTTTGGTGCGGATTTTGGTCCAGAGGCATAATTGGGCCATTTTTCTTTGAAAATGAGCAAGGAGTGGCCGTTACAGTCAATGGCGATCGTTATCGGGCCATGTTGAACGGATTTTTGTTCACAAAAATTGAAGAGGAGGATATTGGCAACATTTGGTTTCAACAGGACGGCGCTACGTGCCACACAGCCGAAGCTACACTCGATGTTTTGCGCCCTGTTTTAAAAAAAAAAAGTTATTTGGCGGACCCTTTACCATACCCTTTTTTATCTCTTAATGTTAATAATAGTTATTATAGCATACATGTGGAATTGTTTAATTGGCTTTATTTTTATTAATGTAACTATTTTTGTTAATGTAATGTAATGTTTATAATTGTTAATGTAACTATTGTTTATTATATACGTTTTTTTAATGTAAAGCTGTACAATTTCCGAACAAATAAAATTAAAAATATGTATATTCTAAAAAAAAATGTGCGCAGAGACAAGTCTAGCTTACGTATTGAATGTTTGCGAGTACCACCTCAAACAAACTCGTAAAATATTTTCGGTGAAATATCTCATATTTTAATATATCCTTATTCAATTTGTACGTGGGATCGGTCTAAATTCCGTAGATCGTCACCAGGTTATTATTATACCTTTAAAAATGTGGTCTACTGTGATATATGGCCGACAATGGGCGAGAAATTTTGGTGAGGAGACAGTTATCCCAAGCAAAATGCGTGGTCGCAATGGGTTAATGCTGTAGGCGGAGAAAAAATCTAAAATACAATATATTTTTTTCCTTAAACCACTGTGTTATTTATGACTTTAATATTCCCATACAAGAGCTGCAATTTATTCAAAATTTCTTCTACAGAATAAATGTACATTGGCGGGCTTATTCGGGTGTCCAAACTCAATACAAATTAAGGGACATTTTTTTGTAGTAGGTACGTTTTTTTTTGTTGCATTTTTGGACAAAGTAGATTCTCTACTTGCTCCAAAAATGCAAACAAAACGTGCTACGAAAAAAATGTCCCTTACTGTGTTTTAAGTTTGGACAGACGTATTGCTAAGAAGCAATATTTTTCCTAACTTACAAACTAATCACCACGCTGCATACCGCAGGGGTAGGCAGAGAGAATAGAATCCCATACACATTGCAGATCTGTCGGGAAGTCTAGATGCTTCTGTATCAGATCTGGGCATGCGGTGGGACAGCTTTCAATACAATCCCATACCACTCTGTATTTGCAAATATTATTCGCCTTTTCTACATTTATTTAGAATATTTATAGAAAAATCGTTTTTAAGAATTTATATAAAAAAATAAATAAACTCTTAATATTTCAATAACTGTTATCTTTTCAAAAGCATGTAATTATTTCGAATAAAAACTTACTTTTTTAATGCAAAAACGGCTTTTTAAGAAAAGAAAAACAATTACGTTAAAATGTTACCTGATTTTAGAGAAAATTAAGTTGAGACTTAACGAATACTGGGCCTTAAATTAAAATTTGCTTATGCTCCTATAATTACTTTATCAAAGTGATCGTGTTGTTTCTATGAGCGTAACGCGATTTAACATATGTAATTCAGAATTGAATCGCTACATTGATTTTTTTTTTTAATATTGATAATATTCAACGCCCGGTGGTCTTGAATCTCCATCTCGGCTATACACTGTATCATGTACGCGACCAACTGCATATTATATGAGCCATTACAGCATAAAACGTAACAATAAAAAAAACTAATCAGTCATCAAAATGTGTAATAAAATTTAATGAGAAAAAAATTGAAGATGCCATCGTCCTTAACCACGAAATAGAATATGCGTCTGTATAGTGTAATGGTTACTGCATTCGGCTACCGAGCTGGAGATCCCGGGCTCGATTCACAGAGGGGTTTTTTTTACAATATGTATTGAAAAAAATATATATTTTTTTTTTAACTTCTCACATTTCAATAACTCTTATCGACTTAACGAATACTTAGCCTTAAGGCTGAAATCTCGAACGCTCAAATTCAGAACGCGATCTTTTCGCTTTTGTCTTTTAGCGCTCATTTTTTTGTATAATATATATTGGTATTCGACTTTTTGTTTTAAAATACAAATTGAAAAATCATTTTCATAATATTTTTAAACTCCTTACCTTCCAACAGCTCTTTTCTTTTCAAAACCATATATTTATTTCGAAGAAAAACTTATTTTTTTAATACAAAAACAGTATTTCAAGCAAAAAAATCAATTAGGTACGTCAAATGTTACCTGGATATAGAGAAAATAAAGTTGCGATTTATCGTATTTTAGGCTTTAATAAATAAATCATAAAAATCATCAAAAAAACTACATTTATCTTTTAAAAAGTGTAAGAAAAACAACATCGTGAATTCTCAATCGAAAATACTGCATTAAGTAACATCAAAGAGAGATGGGACCACACAAAAAAGTATTAAAAAAAAACAACCTTTTGAATCATCCGACATCCTGTCTAGACAATATTATAATTAGTAATTTGATAAAACAAACATCGCGCCTGTCAATATGGCTGTCGGATGCTTTGACATGTAGATATTAAAATAAATACCAAAACATTGACTATCTTTCGACGCATCTCAAATACAATATCAAATGTCATTTATAAAAATAAATTCTTCGCAGCAGTTCGTGATCCGGTAAAGCTAGTAAAAAAAATAAAAATAGAATAACACATTTATGATCTTACGATAATGGATTTATATTATCCACTGACACTTCGTGATGGAATTGCATTTTTAATATATTATTAGATTAAAATCAATATTTTTAGCTTTTCCACTTTATTTTTATTTGACCAGCGACCGGGTTTCGTCGTTACCGACATCATCAGACTGGTGATGTCGGTAACGACGAGTCTGATGATGTCGGTAACGACGAAACCCGGTCGCTGGTCAAATAAAAATAAAGTGGAAAAGCTAAAAATATTGGTTTTAATCTAATAATATATTACGATAATGCTTCAAATTTAACGCTAGAACACTAAACTATCGTAAAAATTACGACAGCAAAATTACGATTCCTGGAGAAAAAAAATATTCGCGTCGTAATGTAATTATTATTTTTGAAAACAATCGTAAAAATTACGATTCCTGGAAAAAAATAATTTTTGCGTCCTAATGTTATTATTATTTTTGAAAACTAGCGTAAAAATTACGACGGCAAAATGACAATTCCTCGAAAAAACAATGTTCGCTTCCTAATGTAACCATATTTTTTTCATTATTACGTGAACTCTGAAGGCCCAGCATTCGTTAAGTCGCAACTTAATTTTCACTAAACTCAGGTAGCATTTAACGTAATAGAATTGTTGGCTTAAAACGCCGATTTTGTATTGAAAACATAAGTTTTTCTTCGAAATAAATTAGTGACTTTGGAAAGATAATAGATATAAAATGGTAATGAGTTTAAAAAATTATAAAATATATTTGTTCAGTAGACATATATTCAAAAAAGACAAATTCCATTTTTTTAATCGTGCGTAGAGACACGACAGGCTTCTAGCGCAACTAAACGCATACAGATCGCGAGTTACCCCTTAAGCCCTCATAATTTTCAACACAAAAGTGGTATTTTAAGCAAAAAAATAAATTACGTCAAATGTTACCAGGTTTTAATGAAAATTAAGTTGAGATTTATCGTATATTGGGTCTTAACGTAGGAGACGGTTAAAATTATATTGTAGTCATTATCGTAAGGAAACGAATAACCTCAAGGTCCATAAGACGAGGAATGCCTTCAAAGAATAGAAACGCAATACGTAATACCGTTTTGTTATGTATTAATTAATTATTATCGTGATAACATTATTGTATGCCATAATGCATAATGATATGCGTGAAGCATTTTATAACGTATTTGTAAATACCACGTGCAATAACAACAGGTAATAGGTTTTTGCATATTGTACATTTTAAAAATCCGCCTCCGTAGTGTAATGGTCAGCACGCTAGGCTCCCGTACTGGATGTCCCGGGTTCGATTCCCAGGGGGAGGGGGTCAAATATATATAAGTCATTTTTTTCACCGTAATATTTATTCAATATGATTCGAGTGTACGAATTCATATAACAAAGGCGAAAAATACAATTTTATAGTGTTAGCACCGTTCGACAAAATCAGTGAAGTTTTCGAGAGAAAAAATCATGATTATCAGATCATGTGATCACCTTTAAGTAAATATGTAGTAGAAAATTAACTATGTGATTTTAATAACACGCAAAATATGACATTGAGAGATCAAATATAATATAGATATTAGATACGTATAATATTAATATCAAGTTGCCATTATTTTTTTTAATAATAAAAATAAATCGTTTACACATACTCGTAATATTAATATGAACGGGGTAAAATTGGATAATTCAATATAACTCTTATGTTCGCAGTAAATCCAAGGGCTTAAAGGTGTAATTCCTGTGAAATAATTGCAACAAACAGAAAGACATACTTCATTGTCAAATGATGCACTGATATCCAAAATAATGAGGTCTTCCTCTTTTGTTTGTCGCATTTTGGACGCACTTTTAATACAGACTCGTAACGAATGTTTACAAAAAAACAGTAGTTTTATAAATATTTAAAAACACAAAAAAAATATTTAAGAATGACGCTTTCGAATAAAATTTTCACTTTTTTACATGTACTGAAAAAGGCGGGCTTTTTGACTTTCAAAAATACGATTATTTTTCACTTTTACACGTTTGAAAAAAGAACTTTAGAAAAAGTGACGAAACCGAACGCAATTTCGAATTCAAATTCAAACTGGCGCTAAAAGTCGAGCGCTCGCAGCAACAGCTGGTAACCGAATGGGGAACGGTTTATGACTATGAAAAGGCAAATTATTCAAGCGAGTCTTCGACCGGGTACTTGACGAATGCAATTTTCACACAGTCTCGTTGAAAAAAAGGTTTCACAATAGCGTGAACGTTTCGTAAAAAATGGCGTTTTCACTGCAAACAGAATTTTCAAACGTTTCTGATGTAATTTGTATGAAAAACTATGCATAGTCTACTTTCGCGCGGTTTAAATTTAGAATACAAAAAACCGCGCGGTAAATTATTATTCTTACTATCTTTTTATTTTACAGAATATAATAGAAAAAATAAATAATGTAACGAGAAAAATTGACAATACACGACAACGAAACAAAACCAAATTAAAATAGAAGGAAGTCGTTTATCTTTCAAGTTCTTTAAATATATTATAAAGAATAAATAAAAAGCATAAAAGCTTTATTCCATAGATTTTAATGAATCATGTATTACGTCCAAATTGTGTAGTTTTTTTTTTAATTTTCTTACAATTTTCATTTTTAAAGACCATCTAGTGTGGTTAAAGCCACATCCATTGGTCTGTATCTCGAAGTATTAAAACTAAAAATAATTATCATAAAATTTGATAGCATAGAAAGGAGTGCTTAGATCTATTTCCGTGGATTGTCACAATGTGGTCATTATTTTTTTTATTTATATAAATAAAATGTGAGGTTAGATTAGGTTAGTACCTACATAGTAAATGAATAATGTAAATAAATATGTTTAAAACATAATTCTAGTATTGCATAGAATATAAATCAAAAACTGCATACATATATAGTTGGTTAGTTAAATCAGAAAGCAAAAGCAACTACTAAATTTTATTATAAAATTATACATTTATAAAATAAATAAGTATGAACTTTTATTTAATAAAAATAAATAATAAACACTTCAATAAACATTTTTTAATTTTTATTCTCAATCCTAAAACATGAAAATGAATCACGAAAATCTTTTTGATATTAAAGACCATAATAAAAAATATTATTAATGCCCTTGAAATAGCAAAAAGATAAAAGAAGAAAAAAATCCGTATGCACTAAAATGAACAATTGATTTAATAAATAAACACTTGAGAAAACAAATTAAAAAAAAACAATAATAATTCCTGAAAGACATTACATTCAATAATCTGTGAAATAAAACAAATGAAAATAGCATGCAAGTGCCCGGAGAAGAAATACCAACTAAAACAAAAAAAAATTATGACCAATCTGCCTCCATAGAGTAGCCGTTAGGACGTTTGGCTACCCTGGGTTCGATTCCCAGGTGGATCAAACTATACATAAAAGATATGAAAATATTTCTAAAAAAGACTGACGCCTGTAGTGCAGCATTAATCACCTTGCCCTCATGTGATTAATAATCAAGTCAACACTGTGTCCATTGGATGAAGTATCCTATGCACCATTAGGCGTAGAAAAGTGTCATGAAAAACAATAACTATAAACCATGAAAAAAAATACAAACATCTGTATTTTAAAATTTTAAGGTTTAATATTTCTACGATTCTATTTTAGAAAAGTCCAAAATAGTCAATTGTCAAGTTATCCAAAGAAAAAAAAGGTATTATTCCCTTTTCTAAGATGGCAATTATAAACTACCAAAAATTGGCACCTTTAAATTACTGCAGTAACTGATTAGCAGTTAAAGCACTCTACCTATCTGTAGATGTCTTACGTTGTTATGTAAAACACACATTCCACTACAAACTTATAAAACAAAAATACATCTGGTAAACAGCCTATAAGGTGTAACAACAACAACAACAATAAAATGATATCTTCAAATTTTCAAGACCTGGCTAGCTAATCAAGTAATTTCAGTTTCATAACTAAATTAAATATGTACTCCTCTGTATCATCGTTCATATATAAATCTAAACGCAAAGCCTAGTCATCTGTCAGTTATAATTTTTTTGTTTTTAATTTGCATTATGTAGAGATATTTCTCATCTGGGCTGTATCAAAATGATCACTTACCAGGTCTGCCAATATAGTCTTGTCCCATTTGGAGGGAGTGTTGGCCGGCCTTGCCGCAATCTTCTTTGGACTGCTACCCACAACTTGCGCTTGAAAAGTCTTCTTAAAATCGGAAGTCTCATTTTTCTTGTACGTGTTACTGTTTATAACCGAAGTCCTCGGTGAGAGATTCTTCGGTGATCTGGTGGGGGTTTTAGAACCACCGCTGGAAAGCCTTGTGACTCTGGGACTTTCCCTTTTCTTGGACTCTACCTGGGAGACGGGAGACGCAGTTTTGGGACTCTGAGACCTCAACTGAAGTGTTGATTTCGGACTCTGATTTTTGACTATCGGAGCAGACTTGGGACTCTGGCTTTTGACTGAGGCTGTCGTTGAAGAAACCCTCGATGACACTGATGATGGAACTGAGGTTGTCTTCTTGTCTTTGGAATTTTTGGAGCTCTGTGGGTAAAAGGAAAATGATATTAATTAAAATATATTATTTACATAATAATAAATGATTCACAAAAATTTTTTCTTCTTCTTGGTGTATGCCTTGTGGCCTGTTTTTAAGAGGGATTAGCCTCCTGCGATGTCGATTCCCAGCTATCGATCCATCTCTTTGGTGGTCTGCCTGTGAGTCTTCTACCATGGGGTTGGCCGTACAGTGCAATGTGGGGGAATCTGGATGGTTCCATTCTCCTCACATGCACTAATCACAAAACAATACAAGAAAAAAAAAACATTTCAAGTCTAAATGAATTCAATAGTTTGTTACAAAATTGAAGACATAAATACCAAAATAAATTTCAACCCATAATACATTTAACTCCCTTTTTACGCACTTTTTTACAGAATTTGAAAATAACACTGAAATAAAATCATACATTCATCTAACAACGTCTAACATTAATTTGGAATTTCCTACATTCCTCGAATGTACTTCAGTATTATGCATAGAGAAATATATCGCTCACTCCTTTCAACAACATCATATATCAAAAATCGTCAATTTTTAGTGCATGTTTTCGAAATGCCCAGAAAATGTACTATATCCCAGCAAAAGCGACATATTCCTAACTTAATATTTACCCACTACAGGGCAGAAAGTGTTGTTTTTGCATTTTGGAGAAGAGGTATTGTTCAATTTTTTTTTTTAAATATACTAAATATTTTTCAAATGGAGAAAAAACATTAAGTTTTTACATATAAAGATCTGTTGCACAGTAAAAAGTTCAATAAGTGGCTTGATATTTATTTGTAATACATTTTATTATATTTTTAAACTTTAAAAACGATCTCCTGAAAAATCAAGTTTTTTTTATATATGATGTTGAAAGGAGTGAGCGATATGTGGAAAGTGATGTAAATAATTTTTCTTATCTTTGATTATTTTAAAGTATTTTTAAAGAAAATTTAGATATAATAAGCAACAATGAATTGTAATCATGGATTTTTTTAGAAGAGACCTATCCACCATCCTTTTTTTTATTATTTCAGTTTTTATTTTTAGTGTGGAACGTGTCTATTGCGTAAATAGGTTTTTTTTTTAAAATAAATTTAAGATTAATAATAAAATTACTTATTTTTAACTAAACAAATTCAAGATTTACTGCTTACAAAATCAATATGCCTCATGTCGTCTTCAAAGTTGTTGATGTGATTGGCCAGCGCTGCAAATCTGCTGGTGGCGTGACGATTCCTCAAGTTTCTCCGAGGTTCCTCCGCCTCGCTGCTGCTGGTCTCCGAGGACGCCACGAAGGCCAGTGCGCCCTTGGACGGGGTCGGCTGAGAGACCTCTGAAGCAAACTTCAACTCGGTGCGACTGTTGATGGGGGATGAGAGTGTTCCATCGTCTGCAAGGAAGAAAAATTTATAGTACTTTATGTATTAATTTTTAAATCAAACACACATTTTTTGCGTCTACTAAGTTGTATTTTATTAAAAAAACACATAAAAAAATTAATATTGTGACAATTTTTTCGCCTAGTTATGGCATTTTCAAAGGAATGTTTGACATACAATGTATGTATGTTGAATGTTTGACATACAATGTATGTCAAATTGACATACAGTACAATGTTTTTTGGCGTCTCTCGTGCACCACCAAAAGTAAGCAAATGGAACACTTTTGAGCGTCTCCCTCTCTCTACCAACAGTATGTAAAAGACACTTTTAAGCGTTTCCTACAAACAATGTGATAAAATGCCAAAAATTGTTTGTGAACATTTCTCAGTGAAGAATTCTGCATTGAACATGAGAATATTCACATTCCACAAAGGGTTTTAGGACAAGCTGTATGTTTTCTTGAGATAAGAAGTGCTGATATTAAGAAATTGGAGCCTGAAATAACAGTCAAAACTTGTGATAAGGTAGGAAAGCATTAATAATACTGTCTGACAATTTGAGAATGTATTCACAGGTCTCATTTTTGCCTTTGATGGATCGTGTAATGATCGAAACATACACTTACAGCATGAAACTTCAAATTCAACAGTACTATTTTTAACAAGATCTACATAATTATGACGCATAGACCAATACAGTATTCCATGCCGCAATAGAGCAGTATAGATCATAGTCTTCTTCTTCTTCAAACCCTTATCTGCACCCCAATGGTGCATAGGGCACTGCATAATATAAACGTAGTGTTATCTTGATCATTAAAACATGTAAGAAAGTTTATCAGCCCTCCGCTTCGGTTACCAGTCCAGGGTAATATTGAATAAATATCAGAGTAAAAAAATCACTTTATTTATTTGAGATAAATGGGAATCAAACCCGGGACCTCCAGCACGGTATCTAAACACACTTACCATAACAACCACGGAGGCAGACAAAATGCATGCTACAATGAACATAAATTAAATGCGGCAGAAAAAATAATTACCAGAATAAAGTTTTCCGAGCCTCTTCAGCTTACTCTTCCCCTCGTCACTGATGTCCGCCTTTCGGTCAGACTCTGAAGACACTTGACTGTGTGCAGAGTAGTAACTGGCTACAGAACCTAGAATATGAAAATGTACAAATATTGAAAAATCGTAACAGTAAAATATCGCTCACTATAATTATAAAATTGATATAAATACTAGGTAATGTTTCAAATGCAAGCGTTAATGATTCAGTGAATCATGTTGTGATCCCATGGTTAGCATCGCAGACTCTTGAGTTAAAAGTTTTAGATTCCAGACCACTCTACCGCAATTTGATATAGTACGAAAATGGAATATATATCGCTCACTCCTTTCGAGAATTTCATAAATCAAAAAACTTGATTTTTCAGGAGAACGTTTTTAACTAAACTAACTAACCATCACGCCGCTTCCCCGCAGGGGTAGGCAGAGAGAATAGAGCGCCACACCACTCTGTCCTTGCAAACATTCTTCGCCTCTTCCACGTTCATGCATCTCCTCATACATACCCGCCGATTGTTACGACTCCTAACCTGACCACTTTCAAGTATTTGGCAAACCTGATCGTGCCATGTTTTTCTCGGTCTTCCTCTGCTTCTTTTCCCACTAATATTCGCCTCATAAATTTGAACGTTTTAAAGAACGTTTTTAAAGTTTAAAAATATAATAAAATGTATTAAAAATAAATATCAAGCCACTTATTGAACTTTTTACTGTGCAACAGATCTTTTTAGGTAAAACCTGAAGGTTTTTTCTCCATTGGAAAAATATTTAGTTTATTTTAAAAAAATAATTAAACAATACCTTTTCTTCAAAATGCAAAAACAAAACTTTCTGCCCTGTAGCGGGTAAATATTAAGTTAAAAATATGCTTCTTTTGCTGGGATATAGCACATTTTCTGGGCATTCCGAAAACATGCACAACTGAAAATTGTCGATTTTTGATTTATGACGTTCTTTAAGGAGTGAGCGAAATGAAAATTTGAATATTAAAAAAACAATATCTACTTGTATGAGAGCATTGAAAACGAAGACATAAGAAAGGAATATACGGCTGAACAAGGAATAATTGAAAAGATTAGGATGTGGACCGAATGGATAGCGAGAGAATGACAAAGAAAATATATGTGGCGAATGTGAGCGGGAAAACAGAACGAACATCAATTAGAACCTAAAATCTGGTTGTGTCAAAAGTCTACGTAATCGGAGGACATGTATGACTAGATGTATGGGGATGTGAAGGAGGCGAGGAGTGTATGTCAGGACAGAAGAGTGTGGCGTTCATTCCTTTCTGCCTACCCCTGCGGTGAAACGGTGTGATGGTTGTAGTAGTAGTAGTAGTACTTGACAAAATTCTAAATATGTTAGCCGCTAGGCAAAAGAGCTTGGGTAGATCTCAAGTGGCTTTATTTTTTGTGTTGATTAGCATATACAGCCAAAAGGGATCAGGGATGATGAGTGATTGGAAACAAGTTTAATAACGGACTTTTATAAAAATCGTTACTTGTGTATTTATTACTTGTAAATTATTATTAATTGCTTTTTTTATTTCTTATATTTCCAAGTAATCTAATTTAAGTCACTCAACATCCCTGATCCCTTTCGACTGTAACTGCTAATCAACACAAAAAATAAAGCCACTTGAGATCTACCAAAGCACTTTTGCCTAACAGCCAAAATATTTTGAATTTTGTCAAGTAGATAGTGTTTTAGTATTAATCAGTCTTGATAAAGAAGCGGTTGGCTTCGGAACTGGTAGACATTATAACAAAGTTATAGTAAAATATTTACAGTGATTTTAAAACAAATTTATATTTTAATAAATCTTGAAGAGATGCGCCAAATGGATCGGTCACGTGTTGAGACAGGAGGGTTTCCTGCACCTGAAAATAGAGGGAACGATCGAGGGAACAAACACCAGAGGATGTCCACACCACCAATATCTTTGTGACTTGTACGAGGACATGGGCTGTTCAACGTATGAGGAACTGAAGAGGGTTTTTAAAATTACAGCTAAGAAGCTGTTGTCTTCAGCTGGACTACATATGGACTGACATAACACGGATGTGTAAGAAAAAAATTTGTTATGTTAATAATTAGTCGTTAAGGTCCAGTATTCGTTAAGTCGCAACTTAATTTTCTCTAAATCCAGGTAGCATTTAACATAATTGTTTTTTTTTAAAACACCTTTTTTGCATTTAAAAACAAGTTTTTATTCGAAATAATATGGTTTGAAATAGAAATGCGTTATTGAGAGGTAAGATATTAAAAAAAAATTATAAAAATATTTTATCTTTATATATTCTAAATAACAAACAAAAAATCCGATATACATTATTTTTAAAAAATCGTGCATGAACAGACATGTGACCTCTCCGGTAGAATGAATTCTGTGTTTGCGAATATTGCCTTAAAGCCAAATAAAATAAAAACAAGTGAAATGTCAAAACATTGCTTCTAAACGTACCCCCACTACTGCCTCCATTTTTGGTAGATTTGTCACTCATTTTGGCATTTTCTTTTTCCTTCAGATACTGAGACAGCGTCACTTGTCTCTCCTCGACCTGTACATCGACTTGCACGTTGTTTTGGTGGACGATATTAATTTCCACAGCAACGCCAGAGTCCGAGTCTTCCTTTAATGTTGTCGTTGTCTTCGTTGGCGTATTTATCGTCAGCTTTCTCCCCAAAACTGACGACTTCACCGGCGACTCCGCTTCGCCGACATTCTTCTTTGCCGGCGACAGAACACGAGATACCGAGTCAGAATGGTTGCTTTCTGACAGCGGCTTTCTATCCCGCTGGGCGGGTTTTTCCGAGGGCGGCAGCTTGGACTCCAACTTCTCTTTTCGTAATCTCGCCCGTTCTAGCATACGCTGAAAAATAAAAACATATTAATATAACAAAGAAAACTTATAAAATAACACCAAGCCAAATGTCAAAACCGTTGGAATGCAAATGTCAACATGACGAATGGAATTTTTAAATTTCGAAAACAAAGATTTCTCTCTACCTGAGTGAATGGATCTATGTTATCCATCGCGAATATAAATATACGTGCGTAACGACTAATAATAAATCACCCAACTTTACAACTACAAAAGATAAGACGTCAAAAAAATATTTTTAAAACCGCGACGCGCGAACAAAACACACGACCGAAACAAACTGAAATTATTTGAAATTCTCGTTTACTCGTTTGAAGTTTGAATGAAACGTTTACGGTGTTGCCAGTAACATAATGTTTCTCGAAGTACCTATTTCGTCATGAATGTAGCGAGATTTCATATTCAAAAATATAAATGAATTTTCACTGAAGAATTACATGAAATTATAGTAACTTTGATCATAATGAGTAAACACACACTTAAGAAAAGGCTAAAAAGGTTATAACGTTGGAAGCAAAGCGTTAACATCATAAGCGGTGTTGCATAAATTATATTTTGATTTCAGAGTAACTTGGACTGTGGGTACAAAAATAGTATTTTGAAAACAAAAGTAATCTTTTATTTCCAAAATTTTTATTTGCGTGATTTACGTTCGTCTTTTTTTTAATTAAACAAATATTTTGAACTCTTTTTTTTATGAGACACTGTTAAATTGTTTGTTGTTATATAAAAGTATGATATTTTATTATTGCCGTTTGACGTTGAAAAAAAATCAGTTTCAATTTTGTCACAAAATCATTATCTTAGTTTTTTTAAATGGTTGATCAACAAATGGCAGAATATAATAATTTAAAACTAATATGCCTAAAAATGCGTCTTAGATTTTGGAGTAAATAAAATACACAACAAAACACAACACAATATAATACAAACGATCAAAACTCGCCACGCGTTTGAAACAACCACTCCGTTCGACGATGAACGAAGTTTGGATATTTAGAAATGAACTCGGATACCAGCATTAAAAGTATTTTTTATCGGTTGCTATAACAATTACTTTGAAACCCGTCGATTCAGTTACACCATTGAAAAATAATTGTTGTAATTTGAATACTGAGATGGTATGTTTAATATGCGAGGGACGATATTTGCAAAGTATAACTCGCTAGAGTTGTCGGCCATGGTACACGTTCCGAATTGGGAATATTCAATATTATTAATTGCCTTTTTTATTAACGAACATGTAGACTTTTATTGTTTAATGAAGTTACATCGAAATGTTTACTACGGACCACGATTGATAGCTGTAATGAGGTGAAACAGCTCTTTCGTGCTTCTAGAACCATGAAAATAGGTGGTGTTATTTCTATACTCTTGAGTTTTAGTTTTTGTATGTATCTAGATATGTAGGTAGGTAGTGCTGTCATTTTTGTGTAAATATAATAAATGGCAGCACTAGAAAAATATTTTTTGACTAGCAATCTAGAAAATGACTGTCAAAAAGTCGTGAAGAAGTGTTGTTTTGAATCGCTATTTTTCATAATTCTACCAAGAACTTGAATTATTATCGTTTTATTCACAGAATTTACTAGTTATGGTGGTAGCAAACATGGACGGCAATATGAGAGATCAAGTTTTGAAGCTAATGGATGAGAAAAAGAAGATTGAAACAGAAATATCTGAACTAGGATTTGTATTGGAAAGGGTATATTTATTCTTTTTTGTTTATTTACTGCATTATGATATAGTTTGATGAAATAAAGTTTCCTACATACGTTAACCGTATGAAGGTGTATACTTATAGGTTTCATGAACTGACGTCTGAAATTAAATTTGCCAATAAAACTACAAATGAACTTAATGCAACACGTTTATTATATGTGTATGTAGGCATGTACACTTGCAAATTTTTATGCAGTGCATTTTGAAAATGCAAATCACCCTTTATAGCACAGATTGCCAAAGAAAAACTCCTGAAATTGCCGTTAGAAGGCGAAAACAATTGAGTGATCAAAATTCATGAATTAAAAAATCTGCCAGTGATATATATTTTTTTAAATTTGCACGAAATTCATAGCCTTTCATATATGTACCAACATTTCGATTTATTTTTCATAATTTTATAAATTGTTTTAGAATCAAGTCGGTATGGAGGATACATTAGTTGATGGAGACGGCTTTCCACGGAACGATATAGATGTTTATCAAGTTCGTCACGCCAGGCACAGGATAATATGTAAGTTTTCATTGTATACGTCGTTCAAATTTTAATTATAACGCAAGAATAGGAATATATTTATTTAAAACTAGCTGAGATAAGCATTATCGATAAAATTAAGAAAGGTGTGTTGAATGGTTTGGACATGTGGAACGTATGAGTGAAGAAAGAACGGTTAAACAAATTTATGAGGTGAATGAAGTTGGAAAAAGGAGCAGAGGAAGACCGAGGAAAACTTGGCACAATCAGGTATGTCAAATACTTGAAAGCGGCCGGGTCAGGAGTCGTAATAATCGTCGGGTATATATGAGGAGATGCATGAATGTAGAAGAGGCGAATAATGTTTGCAAAGACAGAGTGGTGTGGCGTTCGATTCTCTCTGCCTACCCCTGCGGTGAAGCGGCGTGATGGTTAGTTAGTTAGTTAGTTAAAACTAACTGTACCCAGTGACGTGTTGCTGTGGCTTACTGGATTATTGGAAAAATGAATAAAATACAAATGGCACACTTCTTATATGCTTTATTTATCTTATAATGCTTGTGAGGTAAAAAACATGTTAAAAATCTGTAAAACAAAATGCAATCAAAAACATTGATAATTTTACGTGCCAGCAGCTGTCAAGAAGTACTCTGTTCACTATGAACAATGTTTAGTATTGTGCGTACCTCTGTTTCGTTCAACAGATGGCGCTGTCATCGGGGGTAAAACAAAAGTTTTTTCCTGTCTGAATACTATATGCTACGTTGTGTTAAAATTTCAAAGCAATCAATGTGAATATAGGTGCAATGATTAAAGAAAACACTTGTTTTTTACCACTTGAGTTTTATTATAGACTACATGTTTCAGAAGTTAAACTTCCATCATTCAGGTCTGTATAATAACTATTGGTCTGTATAATGTAATAGTTTTTATGTATAAGTTTAACTTCTAAAACATGTAGTCTATAATAAAACTCAAGTGGTAAAAAACAAGTGTTTTCTTTAATCATTGTAACATGTCTTACCACAAAGTTAATGCCGAAACAATAAATAAATGAATATAGGTGAATGTGAGATTCTGAACAAAGTAACATTTACATTTTTATATTGACATCTCAACATAGATGAAGAACTCAAAATCAAAACACTTAATTTATACTACTTGACTCAAGTAGGACAATAGTGTTTTGTTTTTATTTAATTTAATTTAATAGATTTATATTATCCACTGACACTTCGTGATGGAATTGCATTTTTAATATATTATTAGATTAAAACCAATATTTTTAGCTTTTCCACTTTATTTTTATTTGACCAGCGACCGGGTTTCGTCGTTACCGACATCATCAGACTGGTGGGAGGCTATACAACATAACAAACAAAAATATTGGTTTTAATTTATGTATTAATTTTAAATCAAACACAGATTTTTTGAGTCCCTTGTTAGGGCATTATCAAACGAATGCATTCGTTTGATAATGCCCTAACAAGGCGAAACAATTGTCACAATATAATTTTTATGTGTTTTTTGTTAATAAACTACAACTAAGTAGACTCAAAAAATCTGTGTTTGATTTAAAATTAATACATAAATTAAAATGGAGTTCTACAAATTAAACGCCAAATCAATAAAAATATTGGTTTTAATCTAATAATATATTAATTTAATTTAATCATATCATACCTAACGTGACCATACGTAACGTGATTTTTGTCCTCAAAACGGGACATCTACCAATGTTTACGAAACAGTATTTTTATTCAAGGAAACACATATTAGTTTCTATGTATCATAGTTTTTATGTATCAGTAAAAAGAAAAGGAAGGTTAATTAAGAAAATAAGAGGAATAAATACTATAAATATGAAAAAAACTGGAAGGTCCCGTTCAAAACGGGACGTGTGGGTCACTTTAATCATACCACAAAGTGAATTCCGACACAATAATAACATAGATAAACCAGAATATGGAAGTCTGGGTATTTATAGGACTTACCACCCATCATAGGCTGGCTTTTATTTATTGTTTCGGCATTAACTTTGTGGTAAGACATGTTACAATGATTAAAGAAAACACTTCGTTTTTTACCACTTGAGTTTTATTATAGACTACATGTTTCAGAAGTTAAATAATATATTGTTTCAAAATTCTTCACCATTGCTTTCCATTTTTCCTTTGTTTTCAAACTCCGTCCCTTGACTAACCCCTTCCCCTTACTTTCACCTCTTCTTATTTATAGAACAATTTTATATTTTATATTTTAGTTATTATACAGACCTGAATGATGGAAGTTTAACTTCTGAAACATGTAGTCTATAATAAAACTCAAGTGGTAAAAAACGAAGTGTTTTCTTTAATCATAGGCTGGCTTAGCTACTTAATAGTCGAATTTTGGCGAGAATATTTGCTGGTGCGAGAAATCGTCACCAAGTTGAAACAAGACTGCCCTAACGCCACTCGGGTTAGTCAATAAAAACAAATACAGCCTTGGCCAAATGTATTAGGCACCCCCTACAGAATTGGTTTATGTCTTTAGATACTGCGACTCTTGGAATTCTTGCAATATTTTCGGATTGTATCGTATTTTGATGGATTATACCTACTACTTATTACATGCTAGGTACCCTTACCCTTTTACTCCTTTCCTCACACACACACACACTTCCACTCTTTTTTATTGTATTTTTTATCTAGTGATGTTTTTGATCATTATTATTATAATATAAATGTGGAATTGTGT
This sequence comes from Brachycentrus maculatus, assembly GCF_059751285.1. Taxonomy (NCBI): domain Eukaryota; kingdom Metazoa; phylum Arthropoda; class Insecta; order Trichoptera; family Brachycentridae; genus Brachycentrus; species Brachycentrus maculatus. The sequence goes on along the minus strand of NW_028280985.1, from coordinate 694,694 downwards.
AGTTGGCTTTATTTTTTTTTATTGAATGTAACTATTTTTTATTACATGCTTTTACTAAATGTAAAGCTGTCCGCCTCCGTAGTATAATGGTCAGCATGCTCGCCTACCGTTCTGGAGGTCCCGGGTTCGATTCCCAGGGGGGGGGGTTTAATAAATATAAGTGATTTTTTCACTCTCATATTTATTCAATATTACACTGGACTGGTACCTGAAGTGGAGGGCTGATCACCTTTCCTTCGTGTGTAATCGATCGAGATAACACTGCGTTTATATGAAGCAGTGCCCTATGCACCATTGGGGTGCGGTAAGGGATTTATTATTATTATTACTAAATGTAAAGCTGTAAAATTCCCAAATAAATCAAATAAAATAAATAAAATAAAAACATTGCTCTCCAGTTATTTCAATCAGTGAAAAATTGCAATTTTTTGTACTTTTCGTTTAAGCTTTCATTATTTTATATTAAAATTCCAAAAAAACGTGATTTGAGTTAAACTGAGCTGTCTCAAATAATTTTATTGAATTCAAAAGGGTTGACCCAGGTAAAAAATAGCTAAAAAAATTCAATGCTCCCAGTGTGCATGCGGTGGAGCAGCATTTGGGCTCATCATTACAACGCAAACTCCTTACCCGAGTCACACCCGAGCTAAACTGTAAACTAACTGGTTAAGTGTTCATATAATTGACACACTCTTTCATATGTGAGTTCTCGACAGCATATCGCTCACTCCTTTCAAGAACGTCATAAATCAAAAAAACTTGGTTTTTCAGGAGAACGTTTTTAAAGTTTAAAAATAAAATACAATGTATTAAAAATAAATATCAAGCCACTTATTGAACTTTTTACTGTGCAACAGATCTTTTTAGGTAAAACCTGAAGGTTTTTTTCTCCATTAGATAAATATTTTTTTTATTAAAAAAAAAAAAATGCAAAAACAACACTTTCTGCCCTGTAGCGAATGAATATTAAGTTAAAAATATGCCGCTTTTGCTGGGATATAGTACATTTTCTGGGCATTCCGAAAATATGCACGATTGAAAATTGACAAATTTTGATTTATGACGTTCTTGAAAGGAGCGAGCGATATATCGCTCACTCATTTCAAGAACGTCATAAATCAAAAATCGTCAATTTTCAGTTTTGCATGTTTTCGGAATGCCCAGAAAATGTACTTTATCCCAGCACAAGAGGCATATTTTTAACTTCATATTTACCTGCTATAGGGCAGAAAGTGTTGTCTTTGCATTTTGAAGAAAAAGTATTGTTTAATTTTTTTTTTAAATATACTAAATATTTTTAAAATGGAGAAAAAACCTTCAGCTTTTACCTAAAAAGATCTGTTGCACAGTAAAAAGTTCAATAAGCGGCTTGATATTTATTTTTAATATATTGTGTTATATTTTTTAACTTTAAAAATGTTCTGAAAAATTAACTTTTTCGATTTCTAACGTTCTTGAAAGGAGTGAGCGATATGGTCGAGTTGAGTAATCTTTTTATTTAGCAGAGACCCTTATCTAACAAGGATTTGGACACACTCAAAATGTTGTGAATTTTAATTTTTTATTAATATAGATTAACATTTCAGGTCTCCAGAATGACCACAAAGCACTCATGAAGCAGATAGAGAAGGGACTTCACACCTTACATGCCAATGGACAGGTTATATATATCATAAAAATTGACATTTATATTGAAGTTTTTTCTTTTTCAATTACAGTTTTGTTGCTCCTTTATAAAAGCGTGATGTTTTTTTTTGTATATTTTTTAAAATAATAAGTTGCCTAAGAAAATTCTCTTCTATTTGTTTGTATTTGTATTTCTATTTGTTTTGTCCGCCTCGGTAGTGTAATGGTCAGCGCGCTCGGCTACCATTCTGGAGGTCCCGGGTTCGATTCCCAGAGGGGGGTCTAATAAATATTTTTATTATAAATTATTTTTTCACTCTAATATTTATTCAATATCTAACCTACCTGAAGCGGAGGGCTGATCACCTTTGTGTGTTAACGATCAAGATAACACTGCGTTTATATGATGCAGTGCCCTATGCACCATAAGGGTTTGAATGAATTTGTTTGTAATTTTGTATTTTCTTTTGTGATTTATGTATAAGTAAAAGAAAAAATATATATTTCAAAGTCTTTTCATATGTTTTAAGTATTAATAAAACATATCAACTTACTTTCACCGGGCGTGACGTACTGACACATCCTAGTGAAAGAGTTTGCGCCTGTTGTATGTTGCGTAATTAAAAAGTGAACTCTCCGGTTAACAGGTTAATGATTTATGTATTATTTGTTATGATTTAAATCAAACACAGATTTTTTGAGTCTACTAAGTTGTATTTTATTGTTAAAAAACACATAAAAAATTATATTGTGACAATCGTTTCGCCTAGTTATGGCATTTTCAATTAGATTCTTTCTTTCCTAGAAAATAAATATAAGTGTACTTACCTTCATACCTCATTAACTATTGTCTCCCATAAATTATTACTGCACATGTTAAAACTATTACTTAAGTACCTAGAATTGTATAGCTATTTAAGTCAGTCTATTTAATATTCACATTCATTTAAAAATGCCACAACTAGGCGAAACAATTGTCACAATATTAATTTTTATGTGTTTTTTTAACAATAAAATACAACTTAGTAGACTCAAAAAATCAATGTTTTATTTAACAATTTATTACATAAATTAAAATGGAGTTCTACAAATTAAACACCAAATCAATAAATTAATAGGTTAGTGATTCTCGGGAATTCATGAATTTCTCGTGGTTTTTTCAACTGACAATTTCAGTGACTCACTGGTCAAAATAAATACCTTGTGATACAGGGTCACAAATATCATTTGTCAACTGATATTTGTGAAGGTAGTAAAATGTCATTTGAAGCTTCATTTAAACACTGGTATCAAATTTGAGTGCAAAGCCATTATTTTAATTTTAAAGGTGTCTCAACTTGATATGAAACATGTGTCATTCTTCCCTTTTTATAAAAGAAGATGGATGTCTGAGAATTCCAAGGCTTATGACCTGGTATTTGGCTGGCTTAAGCGACCACTTTATACGCTTGTGTAACATTCATCATTCTTCCCATTATTGAATATCCATTTTGCATTAATTCTTTAGACCTGTATCTATGCAACGGTCTTTGATCCTTCTGCATAATGGTAAGGTTTTTCAATACATTCATAAATTATGGCAGCGTTAAATAATGATATAATGGTATAATGTATGCATACGTGGGTAGAAAACACTTAAATAAACTTCCAGAAAACTTTAATACTAAATTTAAAAAACATATAGACTCACCTCAACCTAAACTCTGAAGAATATTTTTTTATTAATTTAATTTACTTTGTTATAATTTGCGTTGTTTATAAAAAAGAATGTAAAACGAACTCCCTCTCTAAACACAAGTATCTACTTTATTAGAGAGGTAGAAGTGTTATATTTTCAATATTTACCAACTATTTTGTATATTTAAATATGTATTTTGTAAAAAAAAAAAAATTTGATAAATAAATCAAAATGGCCGATTGTTACTTCATCGGTTGAGCGATTGTTGAAGTATTAAGCTTATTCCTTTTTGACCAACCACTTTGATGATACTGATCTTCTGGATGATCTGATCTTACTCACCTCTATATCAAAGCTCATTGAATATGTGTTGTTTCATTAATTAATTCGGCAGTCACTTTGTGGTAATATCTTTTCCATTTTTAATTTTAATTTCACTTGAATACCACTATTTCTTAAAATCCATAGTGACACATATTTCAATGCATTCCACATCATTTTTAAACACCATATGGTGTTTAAAAATGATATAAAATCCATCAAAATACATGTCACTATAGGTGTAAAGCAATACGTATTGGTATTTGTCAAGGGAAATTTAAATTGAACATATGTAGTTGTTACTGACATAATAAGGTTAAACTCGGGTAAAGGAAAAAAAATGTATCTATCAATTATGTAGCTTCTATTTGCTGTGAGTTAAATCAACTAAAGCCTTCTTATCATTAAGGTCTGCAGTTACATTTTTTTATTACCTAACGTCCAGGTGACCCTGAAATCTAGCTACGGCTCATGCAACACCGCTTATCATGACCATACTCAAGCTTTTTAAGTTTTATAGCCTATGCCTACTCGTGAGTGGATTTACTCTTTATGTTTAAAGTAACTATAATTTCATGTAATTCATGAGTGAAAATTCTTGGCAAAAACACTCGCTATCTCGCTAGAGGCATGAGTTTATACATTTCATTGATTCTAAGTTATCAGTGCAGTTACTTAGTTTCGGCTTTTATTGAAAGCTGTCCCACCGCATGCCCAGATCTGATACAGAAGCATCTAGGCTTCCTGATAGATCTGCTTTTGCCAAGCAATTTTTTTTTTTAACTAAGTTGCGAAATTTATTGAAAATATGAAACAATATAAAATTGTATCCGGATTTTACTGTGAATTTACATTTATAAGCTTTCAGTATACCTGTCACTGCCAATCTAAATAAATACAAGATTGTAAGTCCATCACCAAATTTTCTAGAAGTACTCCAGTGAAGGCAGTAAAGGGGATTAGTGTTTAGTTCAATTAGTCAGCTAGATCCGATTCCAACTCGACGTTGGCTGGTACACAGACGCACACAACCCCGACCAGCACAGCAGACAGACACGGAACAGTGCAAAGACAATTTTAGTTTACTTGAGATGTGAGTTTACTCATGTATTCCCAATCAGTATTTAATCTTATTTTCTATTGCAGGTTGCCATGGACACCTCCTCAAGTGATGACAGCCAGCCGGGAGGCAGCGAGAGACGGTTGCCAGCGGCCACCAATGGCCATGGGACTGAAGAGTCGGTTATTTCCTCTATCGCCACTCTCCAGTTCACGGCCCCGAGAGTCATTGCCAAGATAAACTTTGTCAGCCCCGGCTCACCGGCTGAAGATGCAGTAAGTACTTATTCACCATTCTACTCATGATTGACAACTAAACTGCTCAAATTTTTGGAACTCCTACATATATCATTAATCTCGTGACACTGTACATGTGAGTTAATGTAAAAAATAACTGCTAAGTGGAGAAAATCTGATTTGCGAGCAATGATCTTAATATCGCCCGCATCAAATTACATTTTTTTTTAACAAACTTCACACATCGCTCACTCCTTTCAAGAACGTCATAAATCAAAAAACTTGATTTTTCAGGAGAACGTTTTTAAAGTTTAAAAATATAATACAATGTATTAAAAATAAATATGAAGTCACTTATTGAACTTTTTACTGTGCAACAGATCTTTCTAGGTAAAACCTGAAGGTTTTTTCTCAATTTGTAAAATATTTAGTATATTTAAAGAAATAATTAAACAATACCTTTTCTTCAAAATGCAAAAACAACACTTTCTGCCCTGTAGGGGGTAAATATTAAGTTTAAAATATGCCGCTTTTGCTGGTACATTTTCTAGGCATTCCGAAAACATGCATAACTAAAAATTGTCGATTTTTGATTTATGACGTTCTTGAAAGGAGTGAGCGACATGAAATATCAGAAAATATCATTTTCATTTTTATTATTTATATACTTATAATTTATACTTATAATTTGACCAGATAATTTATTTACAACATTTTGAGTGTGTCCAAATACTTGTTCACAAAATCTGGTTATATACAATTACAGGAGTTATTTTCATATTATTTTTTGTCAAAAAAGTATTTGGACACACTCAAAATGTTGTGAAAATAAAATAATTAACAAACTTCACCGCTACCAATGTGTTAACATTTTTGTCTAATTGATTTCAGGGCATCAAGGTGGAGGATGAGATATTGGAGTTTGGTTCCGTGAACCCCTCCAACTTCAGTGCGCTGACTCAGATCTCCGAAATTGTTCAGCACTCCATCGATAAGAGAATCAATGTGAAGGTGTTACGAGGACCGGACCAGCAGATCCTTCAGATCCCTCTTATTCCTCACACCTGGTCGGGCAGGGGGTATCTCGGATGTAATATAATACCTGTCAGTCCACCTACTGTATAAATATAAACATTACTTAATTTATACTATTTTTTAAAAGTACACAACAAAATCTCTTCTTTTTAAGTTTCGGGGTCAATTTTGCTGTCTGAATATTGGTTTTATGTACTTTATCTGCATATCATAGTCATACAGGAGAAAGTGACCAAGTGCATTGTTTTACAAAAACGTGATCATTGACTATTTGATATCTTACTAGCTTAATATTGCCCTGAAAAAATCCCAAAGGATTTTAAACTTGGAAGCATAATATATTGACTAGTTAAAAATGACTAAATGCATTGGTGTTTATTTTCTTGCCAAGCAATAGTGACTTAAATGGCCTTCCTGAACATTCTGCGTTTTGGTAGTTGGTCACTTTCTCCTGTACGACAACGATATGATCTATCTATGAGTATCTATTCATTCTTTATGTAAAATATAAAAAGTTACATAACATGGTGTGAATTAGATATTCAGTCTAAATACGTATGTGCAACTCCTCTTCTTCTTCCAACCCTTATCCGCACCCAATGGTGCATAGGGCACTGCATCGTATTGACGCAATGTTATCTGGATCGTTAATTATATGAAAGCAAAGTGATTACTCCTGCGCTTCAGGGACCAGTCCGGAGTAATATTAAGTAAATATTAGAGTGTAAAATCACTAATATTTATTCTCACCCCCCCCCCTGGGAATCGAACCTGGGACCTCCAGCACGGTAGCTAAACACGCTGACCATTACACCACGGAGGCGGACAAATGTGCAACTTACTTGATTGTAAAAAATATATGCAGTGAAACCTCTATCTATCGTTTCTCGAATAATGGCTTTCCCGGATGTGTCATTTATTTTTTCTACCCCGAATTCAATTCATACAAAAATAGATTGCATTGATTGTTTCTCTATCACCATTTTACCGCATTCATCGTTTTTAATTACGCTGCATATTTGAAATATTTTTCTGTATTTTTTATATTCTTCTCAATTTTGTTACATTTGATAAGAATATTCGTAAGAGTCGGGTAGAAAATACCGAATGCTTGTGTGATGCAGAGTTGACTGATACAACAGAAAATGTCGATTTTGATGAAGAGGAGCTGCTGCCTGTACCTTCATATTCAGTAGCATGCACACTCTTTGAAAGATTGAAAACTTTTTACTACGCACATTAAATAACTCATGCCGAAAAAAATATATTTGCAAAGCCAAAAATATACTTACGGAATTTTTTTTTAAGGAAATAAAACGGTAAATAAACAAATGTCGATTGCAGATTAATAACAATTCAATATACTTTGATCTATTTTTTGGTTCTGTTCAGCTTAGTATTTCTTTTACATTTTGAGTGTGTCCAAATACTTGTTCACAAAATCTGGATTATCTCCAATTACAGGAGTTATTTTCATATTATTTTTTGATCTCATCAAAGATGAAGAAGAATATGGAAGTCTGGGCATTTACGGGGCTTACGACCGTCATAGGAATTGGAGATAATCCAGATTTTGTGAACAAGTATTTGGACACACTCAAAATGTTGTAAATAAATTATCTGGTCAAATTATGAGCTTAATAATAAAAATGAAAATGGTATTTTCTGACGTTTCTCATGTGTGTGATTATAATCCAGGATTCGGATCTCACATACTAATATAAGAGTTTCTGCTTAATAAAAAGCTTCTTTACATCTCACCAATAGATGTCTCTAGTGAAGTTCTAGTGATTCATGAACAAGGTTTCTAAATCGGTTCATATATATAGAACTTCCAAGAATTTGAGTAGTGTGGTTGTCAATAATGGGTAGAATTGGTGAATGTTACACGTGTGTAAAGTGATCACTTAAACCAGCCTATGACGGTCATAAGCCCCGTAAATGCCCAGACTTCCATATTCTTCTTCATCTTTGATGAGATATCAAAAAATAATAGTATTTTTTTTCTAAATAAATAAATTTATTCAAATCTAAAACTATTATTCTTTTTTTAATCTTAACCTACCAATAGTGTATTCCTAATGCATATTCGGATGATGGTATCTTTACTTCATCGGATCTCCTTGTGTATTGACCTTTTAATCCCGCATTCATTGTTTTCCCGCATTCATAGTTTATTTCAATAGATCCCTTTAAAAACTACAGACAGAGGTTTCACTGTATAATGAAAAGCATCCTTTGTAATGAAAAAGGTACAATTACCTTTTTTTAAATTTCAATAAATTCATTGTTCTAGCATTTTAAGGAAATAGGGTCATTCCGCTCAATTACCGCTAAACAGAAAACACTATTATGTACTAAGTTTGAAACAGTTATTTTTAGTCTAAAAAAAGTACACATGTTTAAAAATTTATTTATGTTTATTATGTCTGGGACAATATGTGATGACTAATTTTTTATTAAAAATATTTGTTATATATTTTGTTTTTAAAATCTCTGACTATTATACACTACCGAAACTATTATACTGCAGTCCTCTGACCCTTAAAATCATCTGATAAAGCAAATGGCACCACATTGCCACTGTGTTAACTACATAGATCATTAATTTTTACTTGGTTAATACATACCACTATTTCCTAAAATCTATTGTGACACATCGCTCACTCCTTTCAAGAACGTCATAAATCAAAAATTGTCAATTTTCAGTTGTGCATGTATTCGGAATGCCCAGAATATGTTATATATCCCAGCAAAAGCGGCATATTTTTAACTTAATATATACCCATACAGGGCATAAAGTGTTGTTTTTGCACTTTGAAGAAAAGGTATTGTTTAATTATTTTTTAAAAATATACTTATTATTTTTCAAATGGAGAAAAAACATTCAGATTTTACCTTAACAGATCCGTTGCACACTAAAAAGTTCAATAAGTGGCTTGATATTTATTTTTAATACATTGTATTATATTTTTAGACTTTAAAAACGATCTCCTGAAAAATCAAGTTTTTTGATATATGACGTTGTTGAAAGGAGTGAGCAATATGTAGTTTTAACATTTTGTCAACATCTTGTGATTGTGCGCAATACATATATTGAACGCAGTGAATGTTAAATCATTTCACAAATGTTTTTAAATCTGACCTGGATGATTGGTATTAAAAGATTTTTTTTAAATGTGTCGTTACGAAGATTGGACATAAATATTTATGATTGTTAATTTTAAATCTAAATGTCTTTAAAAGGTTTTTCAAAAATAAATGTGCCAAGGTATTTGTTCTCATTATTTACCAAGTAAAATAAAATTAATAAATAAAATAAAGATTTTTTTATGACATGTTTCTTTATTTCGTAAATATGAATTTCATTCATGTTCATCAGATTATTTTAACAAAATAATACTTATCAATTGTATGAGAAATCATAGTCAAAGGAAATTGATTAGGTATAATGTACATATTATATATGCATATATCCAGTTACCAAGGTGCACTAATGTTTAATACTTTATTATATATGTATTTACAATTGTAATAAATTATAAACTATTCAAAGTATATGTATTAATTTTAAATCAAACACAGATTTTTTGAGTCTACTAAGTTGTATTTTATTAAAAAAAACACATAAAAATGAATATTGTGACAATCGTTTCGCCTAGTTATGGCATTTTTAAACAAATGTGAAGATTAAATGGACTGATGGTCCTTATGTAGCTATACAATTCTAGTAATTAGGGAGCCAGGTACTTAAGTAATAGTTTTAACATGTGCAGTAATAATTTATGGGAGACAATAATAGTTAATGGGGATGTACCTACGTATACTAATAAGAAAGGAAGAATCTATTGACATGGCAATTTGTGAGAGAGTTAATGTTTTAAAGGTAAATACAATTGTTGGTAATATTATTGGTGATATTCAAAGTATGATATAAACAATGGTCAATAAAAGTAATAATAATAATTATGTTTATTCCAGGTCTAATGTTTGGCCAGACATTTCAAGTTACTAAACTTTGTGGCAAGATATGGCATGCTTCAAGAGGTTTATATCATGCATTCATGATAGGAATAAAAATATTTTGCTCATTCACTTTCTCTTAATAAAAATGCTGGTTTCGATAAATACTTCTTAGGATAAGTAATTTTTATAATACGTATTACACATAGGGCTTACATTCGTTTGTAGAGAACACATTTATTACACAGGTTTTATCGACATTTTTACATCGTGGATAGACATTGTTTAACCTTTATTTAATCGACTCATGGCATTTGTTAGTTAGGGCACCTTTTACAATAACCCTCATAACAAAAGAAAAGTGCGAGATGTAGCTTAAATGGTGTCCATATTTCGTATATTAAAAACATTCTTAACTTTGTGGTATGGTAATATAACACGCTCTTTATCATTCATCTTTCAATTTGTGTAATATCACTTAAAAGTGGTATTACACAAAGTGAGCGATGAATAATAAGGAGTGTTATTAATGGTGTCCTTTTAATATTGTATGACTAAATAAAGGTTAATCAATTTATATTTATTACCTTTTCATCATATAAAAAAAAGCAAATAATACTGGATTCCGACTAAGAAGCGACCGGAACTTCTCCATTGGTCCCCATTTCTGCGTTATCGCCATTGTTGAATCTTTCATCAACCTCGTCCACCTTGGTAGTGCCGCGAAGGCAGTCGTGGTAGTTGATAACGGCGCGCTCCTGCTCCTCGGTCTCGCAGGAGCCGGGTCGCTGCAGGCGGATGTTGATCATGGCCCTCTCGGGAGCCAGGTCCTGGAAGGCCATGAGGTAGCAGGCGAGCATGACGCCCGTGCGGCCGCGGCCCTGTCTGCAGTGCACGCCCACTGCCTGGAATACAGCAAATATCACCTTCTGAGCATCATTTTTTTAATGAAAGATTCTAAAAAATATAAAGTTATCAGCAGGTTTTAACATATCGTTGTCGGGCAGTTTTTTCATCAACCCCGATTCTAATTATACTCAGACAGTCTGCCGCTTGACCCTTATATACTATACTAATCTCAATTATACTAATCACAAGTAACCACAAACCCAATTCCGATCTGTACAATGTTTTTGGCATCTCTCGCACTCTACCAAAAGTAAGCAAGTAGAACGCTTACAAATGTCTCCCGCTCTCTACTAACAGTACTCTAAAAAAATTCCCAGAAACAATATATTAAGAGATCCAAGGAGAGATAAATAGATCACAATGTCCAGGACCAATCTTGAATTTATTTTGCAATTGACAGAAATCGTATTATATCCATGATTGTAGTCAACACCTACCTGTCTGTGTAACCCAAGCACTTGACCTCTCAAACATAACTTAAACTATTATACATATTCCCCCTTTTCCAGTACCCTTTTAGTGATGTAAGCAGTTGATACTAAACGAGACCCCATGGAAATAATAAATTATGCATTTCTGATAGTTGGAAAGATGTTGAAAAACCATCAAGGACTGTATCAGGTAACTGTATTTTTAAATGTATTATTTAAAGGTAAGTATACAATTTAACAACTGAATCGTTCCGTAAATTGGAATGGACTATACCCAATTTCTCTTCTCTCTTTGGAGCTTGTGATTTCTTTCAACTATGCTAGACATATCAATCCAAGTCTATTGCAATAGGACAATAATAAATAGGTTTCCCAAATGTGTACTATTTGGAGGCTGTTATAAACAAGTGTGAAATATAAATGAAAATAAATAAACATTTAACTTCTGAAAATACCTTGATCATACCCAACTCAACAAATAAACAGTGTTCTTATAAATGAATAGTGCGCCAAACAAATGTTTATGAAAGTTAAATGAACAGTATGTTCATTTTCACATAACATCGGTATGTTTAGACCAGTAAAATTTGCTATGATTCATGCTGTAAATTTTGTAAAAGAGGATTTACTATATTTATAATTTTTCAATATAAATTTTATTATTTCTGAATACAACATTCCTTTTTGAAGTGTTTTGATTATAAAGGTATTACAATTAGCTTTCTACAATTTCACAATTGGTAAATAAAAGTCTTTTGGAGTAAGTGGTTTGTACGTAAACTTATTTTTTGTTACCACAACTGGCAATCTACTTCTATAATAATGTCTAATTTGCAGAATCATTACTTTGTACAAAATGTATGTTAGATTTTTTGTGCCGTATTTTACGCACAATAAATTAATACCTAGGTATATTAAATTATTATTCTAAGCTTTATCTGTACCCAATGGCCATAGAGTACTTCAGCGAATTGACAAAGTGTTATCTTGTCATTACTTATATGAAGCTAAGGTGAACAATCCTGCACTTCAGGTTCCAGTCCAGGAGTATTAAATAAATAATTTTTATTTATGTTAGTAAAATTTTTAGTGAAAAGTCAATTTATTTTGACTCCCCTGGGAATTAAACTCAGAAACTACAGCACAGTATCTAAATGTGCTAACCATTACACTACGGAGCCGAAGACAAAAAGAAGAGTATTAAATTAGTGATATTTACATTTATTTTAAAAAACGGTGATTTTTGTTTCTCACTTGAGTTTATTCTTACAAATTTGCAATATTTATCAAAATATACTTTTATATTCAACCAAGTTTTATACATTTTTTTTTTTTTTAATATTTTATTTTATTTTTATAACGAGTCTCAATTACACTGATATTTTTCAAAGTTAAAGAAGTGAATTGAGACGGCAAGGAAATTTAAATGAAATACTTGAACTAAGTTTATTTGAATCTTCGAGTTAATTATGTAAAATAATTAACTAATTTTTACATTATGTGCTGCATATATATATATTTTTTTTACCTCTCCTTTCATTCGACACCGTTTGCAGATGTCTAGAAAGTCTCTGATATTCTTCATAGACGGCGCCTCGAACTCGTCCACAGCTATCTCTGTCCATTTGAGTTCATTGCATTCCATTATTGGTGGCTGTTTTTCAGGAGACAAAGTAACGAGATGTTTGATTCCTTCGTTCACCAAAAACCGTAGATTTTCTTTATTCCTCGGGTAAGCCATAGCGGCTAATTCCGATGGGATCACCCAGGAGAAATTCCACGGCGGGTACGCATCAACTTCTTCAGTTTCCACAATCTCAGACATTTTGAAATATATTTACAAATTAATTAATTAATTTTAAATGTATTTATTTATAGTTTATTTTTTTAACAGTTGACACACTTTTATAAAGTTTTTTTTACACATATGAGTTATGAAAGTTGTTGGATTGTCTAAAACTTAATTTATATGTAGAATTTTTTCCTTCAAACACAATGAACCCACGATACTTTAAAGAGAACACTGACTCCTGAAAATTGGCACAAAACTTAGTTAAGAAATATCTGATTCGCTGCCTATCTAAGTTTTATTGATTGCACTATGTAACACGTGATATATGTTCTATCGATCCAACTGTTGATCTTTATTGGATGTGTGTTTATTTTGAAATGAGGATTGACATTTCAGTGGACTGCCAGTAGTTATTAATAGTCTTACGCAGTGGTCCACAACCAGTTAACTTATTGGTTATTTCATTTTAAAAAGCCATCAATAAGCATTAATATTTTTCTGTAAAATTAATCTTAATTTTTTTATATACAAATTAATATTTAAAAAAATTATGAGTAAGTACTAAAAATAAATTTTATAATCAAATCAAATATCGTCCCATCGTCTCCATCTAGATGTTATTCTTTGGATTTGTTTCGCCCCTTTCGTGACATTAATTAATTTAAATTATAAATCACAGAAAAGCTTTTATGATTCCTCGAATTATATTTTATGTGACAGCTTTGGGATATTTTACTTATTTAACAAAACAAAACAGCCGTATTAAGAAACATCACTAATAATTTATTGTTATGACATAATATAAAATGTTGCAGTCCCCTGAACTTTTGGAACATTCACGAACTATCCAAAATACATATTTGACATAAAGCAAAACCATTAATAACAGTTTATGTTACAAAGATGTGTATTTATATGATACGTTTCCCATTTGTGCTGCCAAAAACATTCTAGAATGGAAAATTTTGCTAGCCAAATTATATAAATGAATTAACATATCTTTCAAGTGTGACTTTAACTGTTTTCTATAAGAAAATTCGAAGATATGAAAATGGTTTCTTGAGAATACTGATAGTGATCCAGGGATAATAAAAATTTTAAGCTTTTTTTTATTTCTTTTTCTTTCAAGGGTAAAAAGATAGTTACAACATTCAAGTTAATTTAACCCTTACTGGTCCAATGTCAAATCTCATTTGACATCGATTTTTTCCTCTTAGGTCCCAGGTCGGATGTTATTCGACATTTTTTTCATCATTAGTATTATTTCTTTCAATTCCAAGATTACATTTTTGTGTCACTCGTACCTAGATTATTTTTTTTAATTTTGGGGAACAGGAAAGGGTTAAAGGAATGTATTTTAATATTTGGCTTTTTACACATTCTTTTTTAAACCTTGAATTTAGTCTCGACCAATTCAGTCCAGTCGCATACACTCCATACCTAAGAGAATTATCCCGCATCTTCCAACTATCTCTCTCTGAGAATCAGCTGAAGTGCTTGGTCTTGTCACCAATGTTGAGCAAGTAATTTTCAGTACAGTAGGACCCAGCTTAGCACTGTTTCAGTATTCGCAGTAGTATTGACATTTTCCAAAATCAGACTATTTCGTTTAATGATGTGCATGCAATCTTTTAGCAAATTTGATATCATTTATACTTGTTAAGATATTTATTAGTATTTACGTATTAAGATTACTTCGTTTCCCAGCTTTATTTGGCGCTGGAACTTATTGGAATGTATTCCCCGCCGTAAGTAAAAATGTATCGCTAAGATATTAAAAAAATTATTTTATTTTGTTCAAAACAAAAAAAAAAATTTTTTTGAATGTCAAGTGATGTAAGAATTTTGTTTTTGGGTTTTTTATATAATTTTTTTTTTCTTTTGGCATTTAGTGATGTGTTTACATAGCTAAACCATCAATTCCAGATATGTTTTTACGTAAAAACATCTATCTCCACAATTAAATTATATAAAATAGTACTTTCAACCGTAACCATATTTTATTTATTGTTTCGGCATTTACTTTGTGGTAAGACATGATGATATTATTAAAGAAAACGCTTCTTTTTTACCACTTAAGTTTATTTTATGACGACTAGTTTCAGAAGCCAAGCTTCCATCTTCAAGTCTAAATGTAAACTGTTTACATTTAGACCTGAAGATGGAAGCTTGGCTTCCGAAACTAGTCATCATAAAATAAACTCAAGTGGTAAAAAACTAGTTTTTTCTTTAATAATGTAACCATATTTGTTACTTTTTTTATACACTACTCAATAGTTTAGTTTTGCAGTAAATTCACAATTATATATATATATATATATATATATATATATATATATATATATATATATATATATATATATATATATATATATATATATATATATATATATATATATATATATATATATATGTAATAAAATAACTAGGTACCTACCTACGAGTGAAAATTTTACTATGAATTTTCATCCCCAAGGGGGGAGATGTAATAAAATAACTAGGTACCTACCTATACATTTTATTAAGTACCTACAAATAGTACCTACATAAAACAGTTCTACCAACAGATGTCGCATGCGTCACTCAGAAGAAAACAAAAGACTTCCGATAATATTATTAACTGTCAGAATCATATAGATATAAAAATTATTGTAAAGATTAATTAAGAATAAACTTTTATTGTCGTTTCTTTAATTACAAAGCAACACATTGTTTATTTTATTATTATACACCCACTTTACATATTATTTACACTTAATTTTCAAAAGGAAAATATTACCACGTTATATATATATATAGATATATATATATGTGTTTTTTTTATTTTTATACCCTTATCCGCACCCAATGGTGCATAGGGCACTGCGTCATATAAACGCAGTGTTATCTTGATCGTTTACACATGAAGGAAAGGTGATCAGCCTTCCGCTTCAGGAACCAGTCCAGGGTAATATTGAATAAATATTACAGTGAAAAAATCACTTATAATTATTTTACCTCCCTTGGGAATCGAACCCGGGACCTCCAGAACGGTAGCCGAGCGTGCTGACCATTACACTGCGGAGGCGGACAGATATATGTATATATACATATATATATATATATATATATATATATATACATAAATTTCTCCTTCTTCTAACCCTAATGGTGCATAGGGTTATCTTGATCGTTACTTACATGAAGGCAAGGCACTCCTGTGCTTCAGGGAACAGTCCGGGGTAATATTAGATAAATATTAGAGTGTAAAATCACTAATATTGATTTATAAATTTAAACAGATTTAAATGAATAATAAAACACCACATATTTTTTTTTAATTTTGTTTATTCTTATATCTTCAATGTTAAAATATTCTCTCTTTATCATTAAGTTGTATAATCATTATTTAAGTATGTAACATCTTATTTACTACAGATATTTAAAAAAAAAATACGAACTCCAAAAATACAATAATAACTAATAATATGATTTTAAAACATTTTCATCACCTTCGTAATACTATACTCTGCATACTTTATAAGCTATTTCTTCCCAAACAGCATAAAAAAGATTATTGCTTTAAGAATCGAACATAATTGATAGTATATACAAGTTTTAATAATGTGTACGATAAAATATTCAATATACATTTTACGAAATTCATACTCGAGAGTTAAAGGTTACTTTTTTTAAATACTTTCATAAATAAGTATAAAATTAAACTATTTTTAAAAAAAACTCATAGATTAAACCCTGCAAAGCGCATCTCACAGAGAATTTATTCAAACCAAAAAGACTTTTAGAAATACTTTAAGCTTTACACCGATACTTCAAATAACAGAGAAATTATCACAAAAAATAAACAATTGCTTAAGAGATAGTTGCCTTACATAGTTGTCTGTTAATTAAGTACAAAAATAATGAAAATAAAACAAATTATATAATATGTACATTCAAGTAACTAAATATTTCAAAGCATAAACATTGCCATATGTTTTGCATTCAAATAATGAAACCATTTTTTAAGAATGGCAACAAAACCAATTCGATCATAAAATTTACTGTTTTACCATTTTACTTTACTAGGTTTGAATTAAAATATGACGAAAATTAGTCTTAGTCCTAAAAATGTGGACATGTGAGCATTTTTATGGATTTTAAATCAAAATGACATCGAGTATTAAGTACTTTACTGGACAAAAATATTTTCCTTTTTTAAATGCAAGTAAGATGGCAACACAAGTGAAACATTTCCAAGTTTTCAATTGTATTCTATTTTTAAAAACAATGATAAATAAAAAACACTGCATCAATGAATTTTGTTGAAAATAATTCACATAGCAAAAGACTTTATTACAATTATTCAAAATTTCTCAAAATTTACATGAACTGCAAAAAAAACCCATTTGGAATTTACACAGCAATGAAATAATCTCAAGATACATTGCCTAATAAATCCATCATGCTTATACATTTCCAGCTATTTATTAAATTTTATTTGTATAATGTTCTACAAATCTCGAATATTGAGGGTTAAAAAAATAATCAAATTATCTCTACGACAAATTCCGGCTTAGCAGTGTAGTGAGATATTTAATATACAAGTAGTATACTTGTATATTGTATACTTGTATAGTATACTTGTATATGCTTACTAATATAATTGACAGTAAAAATAATGCTACATTCACCAATACAATGCCCTATGCACTATTGTATTCGGATAAGAGAAAATATGAAAACATGGAATTCTTTTAAAACCAGTATATACTGCTTGCATTGTATTATTTTTGGAATGTGGTAATTTTTTTCAGAAATTTATTATTTTGGGTGAAAAAATAAAAATAAAATTTTGAGATTTCATTACTAAAAAATTTAAATAATACAAGTCATCTTTAGACCCTAAATAGGTTTGTATCGTGCACATTACAATCTCAATTTAGACAAGAAGTACATATTAACTGGAATGTTGATTTGAAAATACCTATAATTATAATATATAAAATGTGATAAAATAATGGAATGACATTCTTAACATACTATTGTTGACTTAAATATATAAACTAAGGATTAAATACTTCATACGCGTACTGTACCCAATTATATATACAGAAATCAGTCAGAAAATTGATCCATTTGATATAAGGTCTTGCAGTGCCTGAGTGTTAAAAATGAAAAAAAAAAACATAAAAAAGGAATTATTTTCTTATTTTGCTGTTCAAATAGAGAATAAAGCTAATTTGCTGGAACTAAGGATTGAGCAAATGACTACGGATTTGCATCTCACAGTTTATATTAGATTTTGGAAAAATATAATACAATTTTTTTTCACTCTTAAGCACTGCAAAAAATTGTAAATTATAAACAAATAAACAGGAAATAGTAGGTACATAATATAATCCTTTTATTCTGATTTTTCTTTAATTCAGAAGTTAAGTACAATGCAAAAATAAATATAAGTAAATCCACTAATGTTTAAAAAGAAAAAAAATAAAATAAACATAGTTACATTATAAAACCACAGTAGTTCTAATAACATCAGCTGCAAAGCGAAAATACTTTTTGATGCCGGTTTATTATTACACCGTTGAAATAAAATAAAAGAAAATATACACAAAGAGTCAAATTCATGGAATGTTAAAATGATGTAAACACATTATCCAGCGTTAACATCAATAATTAATGACCCCGAGCCAGAAATATACGGCGTAAAAAAACGCATCTGGCAGTAATTAAAAAACTGGAATGATTCCCATCCAAACATTTGGCCAATTTTTTATTATTTTATACATTAGCGCTTCAATTACTCACTTATTTCTTAATTTTTGTTAGAAAAATAAGCTCATTTTTTCAAGTCAAGTTCATTTCTGACATAACACGACACTCACAACACTAACTACGGTACGGTAGATACAGTCAAACGTCAACATTGAATTCATTAATAGAGACACACATAAATAAAAACGACAATGTCTGTAAAGAATTGGACGAAACTATATCAGCGTGAAACCATTGCACATTTTTTTGTACCAGTAATTAATTAATATGCAAAGCCACTAGCTCTATTACTCATATAAATGATAAGTTTAAAGTCCTAGTGGTGAATTTGCAACAAAAAAAATAACAATTTCACATCCATTTCATATCATACAAGTTGAAAAGAACGACTCGGTTCTTATACCTTTTGAATGTACATTATCTTAGACATTGTCGATTATGTCTATACTTTTCATATATGTATTGGACTTGCAACCGATGCAATTATTATATTTGTTTGAATCCGGTTCCACACATTCAAACATAACTGTCGGAAAACGGTATTATAGCATCTCCGTATGTGTAAAACTTATGCGTCTCTTAAAATAGAATCTAATTTATGATCCCACAAACACCCGTTGATTCGCAAACTCTCAAAATACACATTACCTAACGATACAAAATCTTCTTTTTTATATTGTCAATGACTCAACGGAAACACTACAATTATTTTTCCAAAAAAAATCTAATTTGGTGTTTAATTATTATCTAAATACATTATTTATTTTATTAAATTACACAAATAGAGGCGGCAAAACTAAGTTGAAACACCGTTCTAGACTGCAATTATGAATGCTATTTAGATATTTTATAAGTAAAGAAAAACAAGGCCGGGAAAGACCAGTAAAAGATTAATCTGGAATGACGAGTGAAATTTACCAAGTAAAATTTAAATTAAAAATAGATAGACATTACCTCAAAGTAACTGCCGAATCAATTAAAGAGATAAATCTGAAATTAGGGAGATTTTGCAACAAAATGTAATTGCATTTAATTAGAAGATGAATAAAATTGCCTTCCAAGGCCGACATATTTGTTATAAGGACATCAGATTACATAATGCGACGCCTGATTTGTTGCCATAGATAAAATGAAACACCAGAGATAAACATTGCCTTTTTTAAATTTATGCAGGCACTTTTTATGTAAAATTTCTGGCAATACATATCGACAACTAGCTTAGATATCCATATAGTGTTCATTATTACAGCCTCGGTAACGGTGTTGCCAACAATGCGCGATCTGGAAATAGGTTTTCTACTCCATGGAATGGGAAATGCAATAGTTAACATGTGAACTAGAAACATTAACAATATCAATAACGATGGACGGAACCTAAGTACATGTGATATCTAAAAAGAAGGCATCAAATTGCTTTAGATTTCCTTAATACAAATACATATTCATGATACAAATACTTCAGAAAAGATATCTTCCCCATTTTAATACAATTTTTTTTTTAAGATTTGTGTTTCTTATGCATGCCTGCTTAAAGTGACTGGTATTATCTGATGATCTGAGCTTGACGAAAAATTGATAAAAGTATCACAAGATTTCATGGAATTTACTAACGTTAACCTTTTAATTTCTTAGTTATTCAATTTAAGTTTTATGCTGTCGTACAGGATCTTTCTTAGTCCTTTAATTCATTTCAAATATCAAAAACTAAACCAAATTGGATACAAATATAATTAGCATAATTTACCCCATATATTTTGGTAACCGAGTGTTTTACTGATTGAATAATCTACTCTTTAAATATTGCTTATAAGTGTGGACTAACACGGATATTATTATACACGGTTGCATTAAAATTATGCGCAAGACAAGTGCACGCAATAAATATAGACACAATACAAATATGCAGTGACAAATATGCACACATAAAACATGATCTTAAATCAGTTTTTATCAGTGCAAAATCTGGTTTGAATTTATTAATTTATTCTTTAAATTTTTGGAATTTTATAACGTTATTAAATCACGTATTGCGCTGACATTTCTCGGTGAAACTGCATATAAACTGCGGTGAATGCATGAAACTATTTAGTTATTTTTACTTTTATTTGATCAGTGACCGAGTGTCATTGTTACCGACATCATCTCCAGTCTGATGAACGACGAAACCCGGTCACTGGTCAAATAGAATAAATGTAGAAAAAGCTATATAGTTGTTGTTTTATTTTTTATTTTTTAGTTGTATTTACTAAATCAGGATTTCATTTACGTGATGAGTGGTCATGTGCATACTTAGATTGTGTGCATTTTACTGTATGTGCGCTCACGTCTTGTGCGCAATTGGCATGTACCGCGATCACATATTTAATTGACTTATTTATTTTGATATACTAAAAACTTGTGATATGTCCAAACAACATGGAGATTATTGCTTAATTTAAAAATCTATATTTGTAGCGCTAACGTTCCCGTATATAAATACATAACTTTTTCCCATACCACTAAATAAAATTATTATAATAATACCTTATAATAATTTTGTTTAGCAGTTGAAAATAATAATATATACTAGTTACAAGTACAATTACATCTACATTATTGCTTTTTTGTTCTCTATGTAGTGAATTTATCAAAATTTCAATGTCACAAATTGACTGAAAGACGGCCTAAGTCACAATTTATTTAGAATGTTTTCTTTTAATATAAACAAACAAGCCAGTAAACCAGCTGAAGCCACTTTTGAAATATCTTTGAACATTTTTTTAACTGCTTCTTATGACTCATTCGCACACAATTATGTATAAGGCACTGCATTAAATGGATGTAGTGTTAAATTGATCATTAATCTAATGAAGGCAAGTGCAGTGCTGGGCTTCAGGTACTCTAATCAGTGCAGTAATCAAATAAATATAAGAGTATAATATCTCGTTTATTTATATTAATCCCCCTGAGGATAGAACCCGGGACATCCAGCACTGGTGTAAACGCCTCAACCACTGTACTACAGAGGTAATTTAAGAAATATATAACTAGTAAAAATGTTTTTAAGAAAATTGATTTAAAACGCAAGGTTTTAAATGTTTTTAAATAAAAAAAAATATTAATTTAATTGAATTTTTTTGTGTTTTATCAGAAATAAACAAAAACAATTGTTTATTAAAAACTTTTTTTTTCCAGAAGAAATCAAATTATTTTTTTACATATTTATTTTAGAAAAGTGTATTAAATTGTTTCCTTAAGAGATTTGTACACACAAGCTGTGCGAGTACAAGTATGCAACTCCAAGTACTCTAGCGATTTCAGCTAGTCTCCTTTTCCCATCTCTATTTTCCCCAGTATTATCTGTATTATATGGCAGTAATATCCATTACTAAGTTCCTTTACCCATATCCTTTAAAATATATTTCAGTCTCAGATCCAAAAAAATTTGAAACATGGAACTAATGATCAACTAGCATTCAATGCTGGGCCGTATACACAATTTGGGTGCGTTTAAGAGTCAAAGAAGAATTTAGAATGACTATTTTAGTTGCTATTCTGATTTACAATTACACATTTTAAAACAACCAAAATGCACATTTGGTGTATATTACTTCTATAAAAATATTGACATCGAAAAACTTTTTAGTTGTAGAATTGAATGATAATATTTATTTAAAAAAAAAACTATCTTTATAATACTTAATAAAACATAATGAAAAAAGTCGCTTCGTTTAAAAGGCTCAAGTTAACTAATTAACCGTTTTACAGTAGACGAGTGTCATTATAGAGGCCATTGTTCATCCTGAAGGTGGAGACTGACCGGAGAATTTTGTCGTAAGGTCGCTCGCGGCGAGCATCCGAAAGTAAGGATGGAGTGCTCGGCTCGCTGTACTGACTGCCTGAATGCTCGCATTGTAACGTGTTACGTTACGACGAAATGCTCCGGTCAGTCTTCGCCCTAATACGTATCAAATAAAACGTTTGTATTTGTGTATGCAATTTTCTAACAAAAAAATATTAAATCATCGCATGTACATTTGATATTTACTAAAGAACATTCATTACAATTAGAATCACATGTCTAGTAGAATTACTAACAAATGAGGTATGTCTGCGATTCAGTTGATATTGACACTGAAAAACAATAAGGGATCAATTTTGACAATTTTGACAATTTTGACAATTTGAACGGTCGTTTTGTCAAATTCTAAAAAAAAGGTAGAGGTAAGACAAATGAGATGGTATGGGCACATGGGTGCGAAGAGAGTCCGATCATATTGTGAACCAGGCAACCGCCATGGATCTTCCTCGAAAGACATCTTAAGGAAGACCAAAGAATTCATAAATGCTGCAAAAGAAAATATGATTCGAAGCAATAGCCTAGGTAATGTTGCCCATGACAGAAGGGTTACAACAGTCTACAAAGATGATAAGTTGGGATGAAGCTAGGAAGAAGATTAGTCAAATTTTGAAGTATGTAGTTAGTTTTGAAGTAGTAAAAAAAATCCAAATTTGTAAAGTAATAACATATTTTTTCAATCTTCATTTAGTTGTCATGACCCACAGGAATGAGGAAAATGACGCAGAGATTTCCCTAACTGCATAGTTGAATTAAAAAAGTCTCAAAGTAACATCGACCGACTAAATAAAGATTTAAAATCAGTATCAAAATTACATAAATTTATTTATAGATAGAAATTAATGTTTAGTTTGTAGAACTCCATTTTAAATTATATATTAAATTTTAAAATCAAACATTGAATTTCGAGTCTACTAAATTGTATTTTATTGTTAAAAACACACAAAAAAAATTATTGTGACAATGGTTTCGCCTTGTTATGGCATTTTCAAACTAATGACATTCGTTTGAAAATGCCACAACAAGGCGAAACAATTGTCACAATTAAAATTTTTATGTTTTCAATAGTAGTCTCAAAAAATCAGTGTTTGATTTTATCATTTAATATATTAATCAAAATCGAAAACAAAAATTAGATGGCTTTTTATTTTCCAGTATCAATATGACCCGAGAATCACCGCAGACACGACCGAGTGAGAGTTACAAATCGACAAACATTATTCGTAACGTCGGCACAAGGCATAAAGGCAGCATAATGAGTGCTTCCCGCACGAACGAGAGCGGAATACCGAAACATCCGATATCGCGTTCCCTTCAGTTCACTGTTCCTCACTTCACACTAGAGCTAGGACCTAAACCTTGTGGAAGACAGCGTGAGACATTGATCAACTCTTTTATATAATACAATAATTATTTATTAGATCGTCCATCGGCTCAATAATAAGGAATTACAGATCAGACACGGTGAATTAGGTTCTATCAAAATTCCACTAAAAAAATGTTTTAAATTGACACTTTGTGTACAGCCGTTTTTATAAATCTTTCTATTGATGTTAATCATAAATTATCCATTGATTTGGCATAACTTTGTGGAATAACATCATGATTCAAAATATAAAAGTAAAACAATTGTATAAGACCACTCTTTTAGTTTATTAACGTAAACAAGCCTAGTTTTGAGAACTAAAGATGTTCTCATCAACAGGTGAAAATACAAACAGTTTCCATTTTCACTTGTTGATGAGAATATTTACAGTTCTTGAAAACTGGTCATGTTTACATTAATAAACTCAAAAAGTTGTCTTATACAAGTGTTTTATTTTTATATGTAAATTGATTGTAAATATTTTAAAAACCAGTAAACATTTTTTCTGGTTTTATTATATGGCAACAAAATGTGTAGTATTATTGGAATAAATTAATCAAATAGAAAACAAAGCGCAAACCAAATACAAGTTAGCGTCTTAACAAACCCTTGCTTTTGAAATTATGTAAATGTTGATAAATAATAAATAAAAATCAATTTAAGCATGAAAATTATATGGACGAAAAAAGGTTTGTTGTAATTTTTACGGGAGCTTAGTAACCCAGGTTAGTTATTAAATGTAAAAGATTCACCATCTCTGAACTCGATAAAAACTGACTGCAATATTTTGACAGAAACAACTCTGAAAATGATGCGGAATGTATTGAAACAAGTTTCACAATAGATTTTAAGAAATAGTGGTATTTACCAAGTAAAACTAAGATTAAAAATGGATAGAGATTACCACAAAGTGACTGCCGAATCAATTAATGAACATAGCTAGACTCACTTTAACAAAATTGTTTGATACCAATTTCGCAAAATTTCATTTTTCAAAAATAATTCAGGTTAACCTGTTAACCGGGCTGGACGCATAAATACATACGTCAAACGTAAACAATATTGGGTATGGGTAGGACATATGAATACGTCCTGGAAATATATGTTTATTATATTATATATTTCGATACATATATTTTTCGAACAACAAAGGTATTAATCATCCATACATGTTTCAACATGAATTTCAGACACGGAGTGAATCAGTATTCCCGCCCGTTACAAGTTGTGTAGTTGGACAGCGGACCGCCCAGTTAACAAGTTAATATAATAATGCAGGTCAATACAATAATCCATCACATTGAGCCACTGGTCTCGGAATGTCAACTCGCAGAAGAGACATGTCCCCGGATAGTTGAATTTGACATGTCGTTTACCGTAACATCTGTTGTCACGTTGCCGGTGGTCAAGACACGTCACTAGAGGTGCAGCACCTGGCCGTCGTCGGCAGCCGAGTGGAGGCTGCGGCGCGAGGAGTGCTGCTGGAAGAGGGAGCCCTCTGGCGCTCCCGACTCCTCCAGCGTCACGCCCGTCAGATCCACTATCTCGTCCTGGTCGAATCTGTGAATTTTCGCAATTCATTTATTAGATTGATCAGTAGAAGGAGAGGTAGGTTCTATAATTCAACTCGACACACTTAGCTAGCTAGGTTAGCTTATTCAACTACATTCAACTTTACCCAAGCTACATTCAACTTTAAAAATTCAGCTACATTCAACTTTACCCAACTTCAAACTATTTTTACACATTGCACTTTAATCTATTTATATTTTTGGTCTATTTATTATATTTATCTATTGTATTCTTTCCAGTACCCTTTATTAACCGCCCTACACATACGATTGCATGCGCGGTTTTTCTTCACCATTCCGCGCTCGGACAACTCGTTCAACTCGTATGACCTATGCGCTCGAGAAAAGATATTATATCTGTTCCGAAAATATTTAATGTGTACCGGATACACTGACAAATTTTTGTCAGGTTTCATACCTGACAATATTTTGTGACTTTTTTGTTGTGATTTTTTTGCTTGGTTATAAAAAATATGGCTGAAAATAACCCGGAGGTAGGGCGGTTAAAACCTAAAATAAAATGTAAACCCACACACAGGCCAAACCTTTGTAGGATCTTTTTTTTTAAATATAATATTTTTATACTTGTAATAATATTATATAGTAAAATGCTATATAATATTATTTTGTCCGCCTCCGTCGTGTAATGGTCAGCATGCTCGCCTACCGTTCTGGAGGTCCCGGGTTCGATTCCCAGGGGGTTCAATAAATATAAGTGATTTTTTCACTCTAATATTTATTCAATATTACACTGGACTGGTACCTGAAGTGGAGGGCTGATCACCTTTCCTTCATGTGTAATCGATCGAGATAACACTGCGTTTATATGAAGCAGTGCCCTATGCACCATTGGGGTGCGGTAAGGGATTTATTATTATTAAAATGCTATAAAATTAAATGGACACTTATTAAAGTGACACTTATAAGCGTTCTACTTGCTTACTTTTGGTAGAGTACGAGAGACGCTAAAAAACATTGTATAGATCGGAATTGGGTTTGTGGTTACTTGTGTTAGTATACGACCCTACATAGCATACTACATATTAGGGTTGGGGTTGATGAAAAAAGTTATTTACACTACATAGTTAAGTGTCCGCCTCCAAAGTTTAGTGGTTAGCGTGCTAGGCTACCGTGCTGGAGGTTTAGGGTTTGATTCCCAAAAGGGTTAAAATAAATGTAAGGGATTTTTCAATCTGAGAAAGGCTGATCACCTTACCTTCATGTGTTAATCATCAAGATAACACTGCTTCTATACAATACAGTGGGTGTGGATAAGAATTAGAAGAAGAAGAACAAATCAATAGTGAGAAGTCGGAATATGATTTGTGTCAAGTTCCTTATGGAATCTCGGGCTACCCACCTGTCGTCGGGGTCCTCGCCGCTGTGATGGGAGTTGCTGGAGGCCTGCGAGAGGGAGGCGCGGCGGGGGGCGGGCGGGGGGGCGCCCCCGGCCAGCATGGCGCGCTGGTTGGCCGGCTTCACCGTGATGATCAGGTTGGAGCTGTTGGCCACCATCATGTCCGTCACCTGCGCACAAACACACACCCACATTATAGACATTACAGATACACAATTCGGATCTAGCTGACTAATTGAACTAAATACTAATCCCTATCACTGCCTACACCGGGTTACTTCTAGAAAATTTGGTGATGGACTTACAATCTTGTAATTATTTAGATTGGCAGTGACAGGTATGTTGAAAGCTCTTAAATGTAAATTCACAGTAAAATCGGGATATAATTTTATATTGTTTCACATTTTCAATAAATTTTGCAACTTAGTTAAAAAAAAATTGCTTAGCAAGAGCAGATCTGTCAGGAAGCCTAGATGCTTCTGTATCAGATCTGGGCATGCGGTGGGATAGCTTTCAATATTACAGATACACATCGCCTACTACGTTGTTCCGTAAAGTGCGTGCTGAAAAAGTCTTGTTTTGTTAAAATAACACGATTGCTCCAATTTTTGATTGCCTGTGCTCAGTTAAGTAGGCTCACATTTCGAATTAAACATAATATGTTAAATATGTTACCATAATATGGTAAATATGCACCTCTGAAATTTCTTAATTTGGTAGGTGTACCTTGAATAGAAAAAGTTTGCGGAACACTGCCCTACACGACCAACGAGCTTACTTGTTAGTCAAACATACTCTTGGTACATGCTCTGATCGGGTAAAGACAACTTGTCAGCATATTGTCGTACCAGAATACACAACTGGTACACTGTCTTTAGTGATGAAATGTAAAAGAAAAAGACTTGCTTTTTACCACTTGAGTTAATTGGAATAGAAAAAGTTTGCAGAACACTGTTTTAGCATAAGCGCATGACAGGTGGAGAGTTACCTGGTCCAGGGTCTTGCCGGCCACCTCGATCCCGTTGACCTCGAGCACCTCGTCCCCCACAGCCAGCAGCCCCGTGCCCTCGGCCAGCCCGCCGGGCACCAGCCGTGACACAAAAACGCCCGGCTGCCGCTCCACGCCCGCCGCCGACACGCGCACGCTCGTGCCGTCTCTGCAACACACAACCACACCGTGACTTCAACCGCTTAACCTTTTAACTGCCGGCAGGTACATGTATGGCGGTACTCAGCATACCGCAAATTTTACGACAAAAATAAAACCTAATAAACGTATCGTTATTGAAAGTGTAATAACGTTTATTTATAAAATTTACCAAATAAATGAAGAGGGCGCCAGTCGTGCAGTCATTTATCCATAATCATAAAATTAATTGTTAATTAACAAAATTTGTCATAGAAAATATGAAAACTTAATTATATGTCAAAAGAAATTGTTTATGTTAGTTAGTCACACACACACTATGATTTAAAAAAATTAAAAATCATCAGAATCGACACTACAATCACTGTCATCAGATTCGGCAGTGACGGCAACTCGGGGATTATTGGACAACCCTGAGCGCCATTAGTTGTTCCGACGACAAAGCTCTCTTTAATTTACGTTTAAAGTGGTAAAAACAAATTCTGTTTCGATTCTAAGTATGCAAAGATATTCTCGATAGATGTCCGTTCACAGAAAATATGCGTCTTAACAGTCCAATTTTGGTGAGAAAATTTGTAACCAACATGTGGCAACAAGACTGCTTGAACACCACTCGGGTAAGTCAACAAAAATCTTACCTAATATAAAATCCTAAGGGTTTATCAGATCCATGTTTAAGTAGTCTTACTCTCCGGCATGTTTCAGGTACAATGTCTACATCAATGATAGCGGAAACCTGAAAATACATTAAAAATGAGATAACTCTATTTCAAGAATGTAAGAATTTATTTTAAGAATGGTAAAACAAATTTATGAGGTAAATGTAGTTGGGAATAGGAGCTGAGGAGATCGAGAAATACTTGGTCAAGAGTCCAAATAATTGGAGGGTATGTATGAGCAGATACATGAATTTAGAAGAATGTATGCAAAGACAGAATGGTGTGGCATCCTGTTCTCTCTGCCTGCCCCTGCAGTGAAGCAGGGTGGTGGTGGTCAGGATATGTTAGATTAGGGTTTTGTTTTGTATAAAAAATGAAGATGAAGTAGTAAAATAAGGCAGTACCTGTCTAAAATCGTGTGGATTTGATATAGCTAAGGATTTTGTTTTTCCAGGAGTACCGCCGAGTATTGAAGAGATGATATTCCTCGGTCGCATAGTTCCGTATCCATTGAGTTCCTCCAAACTGTCTCCTAAAAAAATAAAACAAAATTAACACATTGTTTGCGAGAAACGCTTAACCTTTCCAGGACTCTGGATTTTAGTGAATGTTGGTGCGAATTTTCCTCAAAGGAGTATCGATGTTAATGAATGTCGAAGTCTGTCTGTCAGTTGGTATGATGTAACTTGTATAGAAATGACATCTGTTTTATTATTATTATTATTATTATTATAATTTTTTTTTGTATTGAAATTTTATTTTTACAAAATACATATTTCAATAATACAAATAGTTAATATACAAAACGTTTCAAATATAACTTTTCTACCTCTCTAATAAAGAAGATACTTGTGTTTAGAGAGGGAGTTCGTTTTACAATTAATTATTTTATTTTTATAAACAATGTAAATTAAAACAAAGTAAATTAGAAATAAACAATTAAAAATAAAAATAAATATTCCTTGGTATGGAGTCTAGGTAGGGGTGAGTCTTATATGTTTTTTTTAAATTTAGTTTTAAAGGTTTGATAATTTTTTATAGATTTTAAGTTTTCCGGAAGTTTAAAGTTTTTTTTACCTACGTACGTATAATGGTTTAACGCTGCTGTTATTTTTAAATTATTGTTATTATTTTTACATAATTTCTATCTTCATAATACGTTTTCATTATACAATTTCATTCTTGTAAAAAGAATCCAACCCTCAGAGAAAGTCGGACATCGATTATTGCGCTCCGAGAAAGGTTAAAAGCGTCTTTTACATACTGTTGGTAGAGAGCGGGAGACGCTATTAAGCCTTCTATTCGTTTACTTTTGGTAGAGCGCGAGAGACATCAAAAAACATAGTACATATCAGAATTGGGTTTGTGGTCATTTTGTGATTATTATACTGAGGGTCGGGTTGCAGACTGTCTGAGAAAAATAGGGTCAGGGTTGATGAAAAAACCGCCAAACAACAATATGTTAATAATACAACTGAAAATCATAAAAAAATATCTGAAAACTATGAGTGTTTGGGTGATATTTAAGTGTTTTTAAACAAAGAATAAAAAAGCTTTCTCAATCCAACAGGCTGTTGTGAACACATTTAAACTGTGTCATGAGATTAATGATATTACTATTATATCACATACTAATAAAAGAGTTTCTGATCAATAAAAAGCTTCTTTTCATCTCACCACCACTTTTCATCTCACCACCACATGTCTCTAGTAAAGTTCTAGTGATTCAAGAATAATGTTTCAAAATTGGTTTGTATATGTCCGCCTCTGTAGTGTAATGGTCAGCACGCTCGGCTACCGTTCTGGAGGTCCCGGGTTCGATTCCCAGGGGGGTCAAATAAATATAAGTGATTTTTTCACTGTAATATAAATTCAATATTACCCTGGACTGGTACCTGAAGCGGAGGGCTGATCACCTTTCCTTCGTGTGTAAACGATCAAGATAACACTGTGTTCATATGAAGCAGTGCCCTATGCACCATTGGGGTGCGGATAAGGGTTTTATTATTATTATTATTAATATATAGAGCTTCCAAGAATTTGAGTAGTGTGGTTGTCAATAATGAGTAGAATTGGTGAATGTTACACGTGTGTAAAGTGATCACTTAAACCAGCCTATGACGGTCGTCACCCCCGTAAATGCCCAGACTTCCATATTCTTCTTCATCTTTGATGAGATGTCAAAAAATAATATTACTAAGAGTTGCATAAATTTTGGTAATACGTTTTTTTAGTTGAAGTTGCATTTATAATTTACCTTGCTTATTATTTACAAGGTTTATAGATCAATCAGTAAAAAAAATCTTCTAGGTAAGAACATATTTCATTTTAATCTAGTGTGGGCCAATCAGGAGCTTTTCTGCTCATTTCTGGGAGGAAACCACGTGAAACTCCTCAGGAGAAGCCGGACTGTTGGCTGTCATGAACAGGCCTTCCATTCTACTAGAAGAGGATTCGGCATTTTGTGTCTTAGCTTGGTTCATGGTACCAATGTCCTTCACTATTTTTATCATATATGATACCATGAGTAGTGTGGTTGTCAATCACGGGTAGAATGGTAAATGTTTCACATATCGCTCACTCCTTTCAAGAACGTCATAAATCAAAAAACTTGATTTTTCAGGAGAACGTTTTTAAAGTTTAAAAATATAACACAATGTATTAAAAATAAATATCTAGCCACTTTTTGAACTTTTTACTGTGTAACAGATCTTTTTAGGTAAAACCTGAAGGTTTTTTCTCCATTTGAAAAATATTAAGTTATTTTCAAAAATAATTAAACAATACCTTTTTTTCAAAATGCAAAAACCACATTTTTTGCCCTGTAGCGGGTAAATATTAAGTTAAAAATATGCCGCTTTTTCTGGGATATAGTACATTTTCTGGGCATTCCGAAAACATACACAACTCAAAATTGTCAATTTTTGATTTATGACGTTCTTGAAAGGAGTGAGCGATATGTAAAGTGATAACTTAACCAGTCTATGACAGGTCGTAAGCCCTGTAAATACCCAGACTTCTATATTCTCCTTCATCGATGTTTAGATGTCATATTTTTTTATAAATAATGTAATTTAAGATCATTTTTATTTTTAAAATATTAAATTCATTTCAATAAAAAGTATATATTTTATGAACAGGGCTTACAATATTTCAGTTATACGAAAATCATATACCAGAAGGAACATTTATCATTTTTAATAATATTTGCGGGAAAGAAAAATAAGAATTTGTTCAGCCTATAAGCCAAGCATTCGTGAAATAAACCCAGATTTTAATCATAATAAAACATTGCTTGTCACAGCCATATGTGCTCCTTACCCACATAAAATATTACATTATTTTTAAGGTTTTGCAGAAAAAAAACTTCGTCTTCTGAATTATGGGCTACTGAAATAATTTATGCAAATAAGAATTTAAATGTTTGTTTGTTCAAAATCCGAAATCTCCCAAAGTTATTCGCCGATTGCTTTGTAATTTAAAAACAATATTGCAATCCAATAGCGCGTGTTTTTATCTTCTAAAAATAATATATAATTATTCTGAAATATGGCAATTGAAATACACACTCAATAAAATGTCAAAACTTGAAGCAATGGGATAATTCTATTTTCTTTCTTTTCCATTTGAACAGACAGAGCCATAGCAACGTGTGGCCGGGTACAGATAGTTATAAATATTAAAAGCTAATTGAGATAAAAATAATAATTATAACCTTTAGGATTTTTTTGGAAAAAAAAATTAACCTGCTAAGTCTGTTTAAAAAATTATATGAAAGAAAATTGTTGATGACATACAATAAAATACGATATGGCCGAATGATGCGATCTATTTCAGAAGTACCCACTTCTATCATCCATTTATAATATAGGATACAAATTTAAGTAACACTGAACCCTCGTCCGCCTCCGTTATGTAATTGTCAGCACGCTCGGCTACCGTACTGGTGGTCCCGGGTTCGATTCCCAGGGGGGGGGGTTCAAATAAATATACGTGATTTTTTCACTCTTATATTTATTCAATATTACCTTGTACTGGTACCGGAAGCGGAGGGCTGATCACCTTTCCTTAATGTGTTAACGATCAAGATAACACTGCGTTTATATGATGCAGTGCCCTATGCACCATTGGGGTGCGGATAAGGGTTAGAATGAAATGAAATGAACCCTCGTATTCATTTCTGTGAACGTACTCTCCCATATTTCCGCTATCGCCGAACGGCCAACTAACTGCAGATCAGTTCCCATTACGAACAAATAATTGTACAGTTTCCAGTCTCCATTGTTCAGAGCTGGAAATGTCGCCCAGACAAAACAAAATACCCGAAGCAAAACAACAAATCATTTTCCACGCATTTGTTCCTCACACAAAGGGCACACTCGATACAATTCCCATATTACTATTATCGCTGTTTGTTCGCGAGCGGTAAAAATCCGAGCGCGGTCATTGGTGTTCGGTTTACCCCGATTTACGTACTCCCGAGAAACGATCGCAGTGCGAGCGTTTTACGAGCGTCGAGGTCTGTGACGGGTGGAGTAGCGTGTACGGAGCGGAAACGAAAAGGATAAACTGAAAAATAGTCCTGAATTTTACTGCCGACAGGATTGAAAGTCAGCAGGGCGTGATTGAATTTAATAGCCCCAAGCTTTCATGTATGGTCGGTCGTATAAAGAGTTTCTACATATCGCTCACTCCTTTCAACAACGTCATATATAAAAAATCTTCCATTTTCAGTTGTGCGTGTTTTCGAAATGCACAGAAAATGTACTATATCCCAGCAAAAGCGGCATTTTTGTAACTTAATATTTACCCGCTACAGGGCAGAAAGTGTTGTTTTGGAATTTTGAAGAAAAGGTATTGTTTATTTTATTTTTTTTAATGTTCAAAATATTTTTCGAATGGATAAAATACCTTCAGGTTTTACCTAAAAAAGTCTGTTGTACAGTAAAAAGTTCAATAAGTGGCTTGATATTTATTTTTAATACATTTTATTATATTCTTAAACTTTAAAAACGATCTCCTGAAAAATCTATTTTTTGATATATGACGTTGTTGAAAGGAGTGAGCGATATGTATTTTACAATTTTTTTTTAAATTTCGTTTAAATACAAATTACAAGTATCACTCAATTTTGGGTACTTTGCCAATAAAAAAAATACAAATTAATTTTGCTCATCAATTTGTTTTACTATTCTTTCCTCAGTCATTCGATTCACACGCCCACACAGTTTCAACACACTTTTCTTAATTTTATCGATATCGCATATCTTAAATTTGTTAAACTTTTCATAATTCACTCAATATGCTAAGTTTTCTCGATCCTCCTATTCTTCTGTCCACAATGTGCCATTCGTTTTAAAATGCTATAACTAGACGAGACAATTGTCACAAAATTGATTTTTATGTATTTTTTAAAACAATAAAATACAATTTAGAAGACTCAAAAAATCAGTGTTTGATTTAACATTTAATACATCAATTCCATATTCTTCTTCGTCTATGTTGGGATGTCAAAAACAATGTAAAAGTTAACTGAATCGTATGTTCGGGGTTTATCTACCGACTGCTTCACAAATTCCTATATTATGGTTACACTCTGTGAAATGCCGACTAATTAACTTTTACGCTAAAGAGGTATTAGTTAAAACAGGGTTCGCACATTCGAGCCAGCTCTTAGATAATTAGACCTTAATTTTCGTATTAGAGAGAAGGCATACATGTCATTATAGCTAGGTAAGTCAGCCAATTCCCACGGCTGGATTGCATTAAATTAAACTAAATATAAGCCTATTGACTGTGATTTTTGAACCGTGAACAGAGATGAGCACACATCCCACACATATTAATTACGGAGAATCGCCGATAAATGGTTGATTTTCATCTCCTGTCCCCGTGAAACTCTCTTCTTCGTCTTATTTCTCAGTACGGAGGGTTGTGACCCTTGTGGCAGCAATGACTCTTCTCCAGTTATCCCTTGACTGCGCTGCACGTAGCGCTCCAACCACCGAGGTGCCCGCTGCTGCCTTGACTTGATCGGTCCATCGTGTGGGGATCTTCCTCTCTCTCTCTTCCCTTCCAGGCTACCGATCACAGCCAGTCGTTCCAGGCTATCTATCCTCATTGCCAAACGCAACGTGTCCAAAGAACTGAAGAATCCGTCGGGTACAGACATTGGCCAGAGTCGAGCCGTCCAAGTGTAATTCCTGACAAATGGACTCGTTGGTGCGTCTATGGAATTCGGAGCATGCGCCTCCAACACTACATTTCATATGGTGTTGGAGGCTTATTAGGTTTATTTTAAACATGTTTAAAATTAATCAAAATACTTTTTTTTAATATGAACGATATAAATAAACAATACAAAATTCTATTTATTGTATTCGGACACTCGTCGTGAAGTGATGTTGCTATTTGATATCGACGCGCTTGCTTTCGGTAATCCTGCTTTGAAAAAGGAATCAAGTTTTGTCCGCACTTTTGATGTTTTGAGACATAATTTGTGATTATCATGGTCGGTAAAAAATGTTTACATGCGGCGACACTTGAATTTAAGCCTGTATAATATTAACAGGACATTTTTAGTTTTTTTTTCATTTGCTTTTTGTCTAATACAAGTCAAAGAATCGTGTTTTGTTCGTTAAATAAAGTTCCATTATATCGAGGTTTTGCTGTACAATCTTTCCACCTTTTTTCCTAATTTATTGAAAATTTACAAATTCCTCAGTAATACTTAAATTAAAAATGGATAGATACTACCACAAAGTGACTACCGAATCAATTGATGAAAACATTTTTAACGTTTTAGATCTCCAGTAAACGAAAAATCCAGAAAATGTTTCTCGACGGACCTAAGAATATTTGCTTTCAACATCCTCGAATATCCTATTTCCCCATCTCGTTACATGTTCCAGTCAGAAACTAGCGTCCTTATCAGCCATTATGCACGCTTGTTCGATCGTTACGCTGTCCATTGAAGCACTTTATTTGCTGAAAACTACGCTTGCCTTAGCAACTCCATACTACGGGCATTCCGAACAGAGTGACCCTTGGGTATTTGCAGAGACCATATCCGCTCGACGGCTCGACGTAATCTCTAGACCGTGAATTCTGAGCTCCTAGAAAATCCTTCGAGAATTGCCCACCGGCCCGGGACTTATAATAAATATGATAGAGGTAAAGCTACTGTAGAAATTCTCGTATTATTTTTCTCCTCGGTCCGAATAGGATTATCAATAACGATGGGGTGAATAGAATGAACATTATCACGTAATTCGATTAATATTCGAACGCTAAAAGTTAACGGAATAAACAAATTCGGATGATTTATTCAGAAATCGGTCCTAAAGTTAGTATTAGTTGAATACTGAAATTAACGTTGAGAAGTAAAAATTTTAAAAATAAGAAAAAGGTAAAATAGCATTGTACTTGAATCACTAGAATTTTCACTAGAAACATGAATTGGTGAGATGAAAAAGTTTTTTTATTTAGCAGAAACTCTTTTGCTTGTATGTGAGGTCCGAATCCTGGATTATAATCACACACATGAGAAACGCCAGAAAATATCATTTTTATTATTATTATTTTAGCTTATATTTTGACCAGATAATTTATTTATAACATTTTGATTGTGTCCAAATACTTGTTCACATATCCGGATTATATCCAATTATAGGAGTATTTTTCATATTATTATTATGCTAATATGAAAAATACTCCTATAATTGGAGATAATCCAGATATGTGAAGTATTTGGACACACTCAAAATGTTGTGAATAATATCATGACTGTAAAAAAATCCATTTCAATTAATACAATAAAATAACAACTGTGGTTATCTACCGACCACACCCTCTTCAAGTTAGATTTCAACCACTGGCTATTGACAATGTTAAAAGCTCTTTAAATAGTCCCAAATCGGATTAATCTTTCTAGTAACGAAGATTAAAAAAATGTTACGAAACTGTACGGCTGTCCAAATTCAAAACACAGTAAGGGACATTTTTTTGTAGTAGGTTTTTTTTGCATTTATGGACTAAGTAGACTCTACTTAGTCCAAAAATGCAAAAAAAAACCTACTACAAAAAAAATGTCCCTTACTGTGTTTTAAATTTGGACAGCCGTGTAAGCCTCCCGTGTGAGTTCGGCTGTCCAAACTCAAAAGGTGACATTTTTTTGTAGTACGTTATTTTAGCATTTTTGGACTAGTTTTGAAGTAGATTCTACTTGGTCCAAAAATCCAAAAAAAAAGACTATAAAAAAATGTCCCTGACTGTGTTTTAAGTTTGGACAGCCGAGTTGTAGTGGGGTTTATTACACGACAGTAACTCTTAGCTTCCACAGGAATGTGTCTTTATTAGTATGCCAACCCCGTGATAAATGATAAGCAACCCATACAAAGTAGGGGGTTTCAAGATTAAAATCTAGGCAGGTACACCACCGCTAGATCTTTGAAACGGACGATCTTTTCAAATTTCTACTTTATAATTTGTGACTCGAGCAAAATGAACTCCAAATCGAATGGATATTGCTAAGAGAATCGCTAATTGTTTTTAAGGTTAATTGCTAATTATATTTACCTAACTGTCGTTTAGGATAATTTACCGGTAAAGGCTAGGAGTGACTTATATTTATCTTATTATTATATTTATTCTACTAAGGACTGAGGGTGGTAACTACCGGATAACTCTTGCATACTTGGAATATATCGCTCACTCCTTTCAAGAACGTCAAAAATAAAAATAAAACATGATTTTTCAGGAGAACGTTAAATATTTTATTTTATTTTATATTTTATTTTAATGTATTTTTCTTCTTCTTCTTTCTGTGCCACTTCTAACGAAGATCGGCGATCATCATGGCTATCTTCACTTTAGATGCTGCAGCTCGGAACAGAGATTTGGTGCAATGTATTTTTAATGTTTACGATTTAAATTTTTTATAGTTTGTAATGTATATATTAATTGAAATTGAAATTGAAAATTGGAAGAAAAAACTATATTTCCCTTTTATTCAACCGTCATCCTCGACCGTTCCCTTAAGCACCGTTGGGTATAAATAAATCCACAGCCGTTATGAGATAATGTGCCTCACTCGGCTCTAGCGTCCCGTGAGTAATCCGATACTGGGCGCTGGGCACAGCCGTAACACCGGCTACCTACATAATATTATAATATACGGGCTCGGATTAGGCCGCGCTACACGCTTCAACTAACGCAAGACTGCGTACTTTGTAGGGCTACTGGAATGTCGAAACTAGACGAAGGGTTTACTCTCAAATATACAATTCAGTATCTAGAGGAAGACCAAAAAATTCATGGATGCTGCAAAGAGAGAATATGGTTCGAAGACATGGCCTAGGTGACGTTGTCCACGATAGAAGGACCTACAACCTGAGGACGAGGAGAGCTGACCCCAGCAGTCTACAAAGACGATAAGTTGGGATGGAGTCAGCAAGAACATACGATATTTATTTTTAATACAATGTATTTAAAATAAACATCAAGCCACTTATTGAACTTTTGACCGTGCAACAGATCTTTTTAGGTAAATCCTGAATGTTTTTTTTTGCAGTTTAAAAATATTTTCTTCAAAATGCAAAAACAACACTTTCTGCCCTGTAGCAAGTAAATATTAAGTTTAAAATATGCCGCTATGCTGGGATATAGTACATTTTCTGGGCATTCCAAAAACACACACAACTGAAAATTGTCGATTTTTGATATATGACGTTGTTGAAAGGAGCGAGCGAAATGTACAAAACACAAGTTGGTAAAAATAACTACATTTTTTTTATCCTTTTTGTATAACTATAGAATAATTTATTTATTTATTTGCATCGTACCATTATTAATGATTGTGCCATCCTTCTATTTAAGTAAATTGATATGATCATATTGTAAAAAAAATCTCCTTACCTTTCAATAACTCTTTTGCTTTCAAAACCATATATTTTATTCGAAGCAAAACTTATTTTTTCAATAAAAAAACAGCACCGTTTTTGTATTGATTTTTTTTTACCTGGCTTTAAAAAAATAAGTTGCAATTTACCGTATACTGGGCCTTAAATGATTTTTCTCGATTAAAGTTCAATATACATAAACATATGCGCAATACATAGCATAGAATGATGATAATACTTAGGCATTTTCTTTGTCCTTTGCTACGGTCTACAATCAATAAGCACAATGGGTAATGAAGTAATGGAGTAATGACTATGCACCGGCAGGTCTCCATATACAGAACCATCAGACTGCGTGACTCGAACGCCAGACGAAGCGCTCACTTAAGGCTGATATTTCGATCGTTCAAATTCAAAACGCGACCGGCTGCACTAGTGGCTTTTTTTAAAGAATATATCGTGGGTATGCTGGCAGAAAACGTTAACTCTAACATCCCATTTGAATAATCCCTGTTATTTAAAGCTTTTGGCTTGAATAAAATACCCGCTATTAAAACCTTAAGTTGAATTTACTTTTAAAACCACACACAAACACATTTGCCAGTTTATAGAACGTTGAAAACTGTATAATATGCATCATCAAATCAAAATTGCATATTTTCGAGTTAACGTTTTTTGCCAATATTAATTGGAATTCGGCTTTTTCTAAGAATATATAGTTACATTTTTTTTAACTCCTGGCATTTTAATAACTCGTTTTCAAAACTGTATAATTATTTTGAAGACAAAAACTTATTTTTTCAATACAAAAACGATGTTTTAAGCGAAAAATAATTACGTCAAATGTTACCTGGGGTTAAAGAAAATTAATAATAATAAAGCCCTTATCCGCACCACAATGGTGCATAGGGAACTGTGTCATATTAACGCAGTGTTATCTTGATCGTTTACACATGAAGGAAAGGTGATCAGCCCTCCGCTTCAGGTACCAGTCCATGGTAATATTGAATAAATATTACA
Organism: Brachycentrus maculatus; assembly: GCF_059751285.1. Classification (NCBI taxonomy): domain Eukaryota; kingdom Metazoa; phylum Arthropoda; class Insecta; order Trichoptera; family Brachycentridae; genus Brachycentrus; species Brachycentrus maculatus. The sequence continues at coordinate 655,026 of NW_028280985.1, read as the reverse complement.
GTGAAAAAATCACTAATATTTATTTTACCCCCCTTGGGAATCGCACCCAGGACCTCCAGAACGGTAGCCGAGCGTGCTGACCATTACACTACGGAGGCGGACGAAAGAAAATTAAGTAGCGTTTTATCGTATTTTGGGCCTTAAGCAGGGTCAGGGCAATATTAAACTAAATATTATCGACATTTAAAAGTGACAAATGCGCGAGCGAAATTTAGAGAACGACATGCTAGAATTATTTTTATTCAAAAGTAGCGGATAAAATACGTTAATTATATTCATTAATTTATCCGCAGTGTAAAATGTCACGAATCCAATGAAATACACGAAATATACGAGAAAAACAATATCAACGCTATCATATTTGTCATTTGGAAATATTTTCATATTTTCAAATGAGACCCTTGAATCGATGTAGAGTAACCATAGTGTAACTGGCCACTGCTAGTAACTGAACTTTAGTCAGTTTTAAAATGAGTTTTTTTTTATTCAATCGGACACTGTTTTTTTTACCCGACAGCCAAACACCAGATCAAAAGCCATGGAAATCTCAGACCTCAAACTTCCGAAGGAAATTTTTTATTTGTATACCTTTTAGATACTTTTGTAAATTTTTATTTTCTACCTAACCTTTATGTATTTACGCGTGTGTTTATGTATGTTTTTCATACTTATGTATATATGTACACATGTGTATCCGCGTCATATATAGCGCCCTCTTAATTCTTGTAACCAGAATTTGTTTATTTCTTTAATGTTTTCCGCAGATACTTGTGGCACATTTTTTAAACTTTATAAAATTAAATAACTTAGTTTTAACCACTTTTTTATTAATATGATTTAACCTACCGGTTTCGACAAGAACCTTGTCATCATCAGGGTTTATTTTAATTCAAAAACATTAAAAATTTTAAAATACTCCCACCAAAAACTTCCACACACTCACTTAAAATCCTAAATGTTACTTTTATAAAAAAAAACTTGTAATGTTTATAAAACATTTCATGTTTTTAATGTTTTTGAATTAAAATAAACCCTGATGATGACAACGTTCTTGTCAAAACCGGTAGGTTAAATTGTATTAATAAAAAAGTGGTTGAAACTAAGTTATTTAATTTTATAAAGAATTAGTTTATATTATCTACTATTTATATAGCGCTTTTTGAGCTCTTCTGTATCCTTTATGTTCAAGCACTATCTACCCTCTGATTGCAAATAGCTATATAAGGTATCTAACGTTTTGACCAATATCAATAGTATGTTTTTGGTTGGTTGAAAGATATTGCGTCCTAGCAATAAGCCCGCCAATGTACTTTTTTTCTGTACATAAAGTTGAAATTAAATTAAAATAAAGAATGTGAATAACGGGGCCAATTACTATACAGCATACCCTACCTAAGTTACAAACAACATAAATCTGTTTTATTCCGCACAAAACAGGATTGACCGTTACCAACAAGTAACACGAGTGTCCCTTTGTGAAATTTTCACAGTAAAAGGTCTGTTAGACACGGAATTACAATATATTACGCAACAATAATTTATTACGAATTTATAATGTGGTATACAAAGATTTTCTGCAAGGAATTTCACGGAAGAAAGTACTGTATAGGGAGTCGCCATTCATCCTTGCGAGCATTATTAACCTTTGAACGTCTAGACCAGTGGTTCTCAAAGTGGTCCTTATGGACCCCCAGGGGTTCCCGGGATCATTCAGGGAGTCTGTGGAAAATTACCACACTAAGGGCGTTTGTTCACTACACGGAATTACACGGAATGTTACCGTCCGGCACGTCAGTTAGCGTTTTAAAACGACGATTAGCTCGGATTGGCTTGTGCTTTTTTTTGTCCGTCTTTCTTCGGATGGGTGCGTGATCACGGTGCGCGTAAATTCGATCGCGCTAAACTCAACCGTTTTATCATGCTAACCGGACTACCGGACAGTCAAATTCCGTGTAGTGCACAATCGCTCTAAGGACGGGTGTTTTTTTTTACGCCTGCGGACCGCTGGCGACGGGATTCAATATTTGTGTACATATAGGTAAGACCTTAACAAAGAGATTGGTACGTAATACTAATATGAAAACATGAAACAATTCCTTATTTTCTGACTTTGAAATGAGGCCGGCGCATGAGGTAAAAATACCCTTCCCGTCCTTAAGCACCAATCGACCGAACGGGTAGAAATACCTTTCCCGTCCTTAATGTGTTAACATTTACTGGGGGTCTCTGAACAACAGGGGTCAGGGGTCCGCGCAAGGTGTAATATATATATTTTTTTAAATGTGTAACATTTTTACTAATACAGAAGTTATAATAAATAACAATGAATAAATTGTAAGCTAATTTTAAAACAAATTTCGTCAACGGTAATAATCACCTCTTCCTCTCTTTTCGTGTCATTTTAAATCTGGAATAAGACACCGAACGGGCAGACAATACTTCAACAAAATGTTTTATTTATATTTTACTTTAACGTCACCGTTTACCATTTGTCCGCCTCAAAGTGATTTTTTTCACTCCAATAATATAACCCTGAACTGGTACCTAAAGCAGAGGGCTGATCACCTTTTCTTCGTGTGTTTCCTTCATGTGTAAATAAAATAACCATTCAAGACATCAAAGCAGATTTTGAAATTTTTCTATTTTGCATTTAATGTAGTTTTTTTAACCTAGGATATGTGGGTAAGTTTTGACTATGAAAAGGGGTCCATGGCATAAAAAAATTTGGGGACCGCTGGTCCAGAAGGACAGCTATTGTGGATGTTGCACAATAAACGATACTGCCTGACAAAGGGAAGATTTAGACACACGCGAACGAATGCGTGATGGATTATGACATAAACGGTCAGGCTAGCATAGTAAATTCACATTTGAATGTAAACGATGATGGTCGATCGAATGTATGTAAAAATAGATATCAAACCAACAGAATTTTTGTGTAATATCGACCACACATTTCGTATAATAATAACGTTGCTAGGTGACGGGATTTATAATTGAAAATAATATTATAGAGAGAATGATAAGACTGGGATAAGGCATTATCAATAAAATTAAGAAAGCTGGTGTAGATATTTCGTTTACAACATTTTGAGTGTGTCCAAATACTTGTTCACAAAATCTGGATTATCTCCAATTACAGTAGTTATTTTCATATTATTTTTTAACATCTCATCAAAGATGAAGAAGAATATGGAAGTCTGGGCATTTACGGGGCTGACGACCGTCATCGGCTGGTTTAAGTGATAAAAAATTTAAAAAAAAAATGAAAATAACTCCTGTAATTGGAGATAATCCAGATTTTGTGAACAAGTATTTGGACACACTCAAAATGTTGTAAATAAATTATCTGGTCAAATTATAAGCTTAAATAAGAATGAAAATGGTATTTTCTGGCGTTTCTCATGTGTGTGATTATAATCCAAGATTCGGACCTCACATACTAATATAAGAGTTTCTGCTTAATAAAAAGCTTCTTTACATCTCACCAATAGATGTATCTAGTGAAGTTCTAGTGATCAAGGTTTCTAAATTGGTTCATATATATAGAACTTTGAGTAGTGTGGTTGTCAATAATGGGTAGAATTGGTGAATGTTACACGTGTATAAAGTGATCACTTAAACCAGCCTATGACGGTCGTCAGCCCCGTAAATGCCCAGACTTCCATATTCTTCTTCATCTTTGATGAGATGTTAAAAAATAATATAGATATTTCGTAATGAACATCGACCGGCAAAATTGATTTATCATAGCTCTTGCTTACTAATACAGTAATACACAATATTGCTATCAAAAATGGAGTTGGAACTCCGTGATGTGGGTACCTACTGCCTACCTACATATATATTGTCATTCGTCTTTCCGAAAAGGAATCCGAGTCCCAAAATGGCAAGGAACACCATTGTGCCCGCGCTGCATCGCCTAGTACTACGGATCGATTTGCATATCCGCCTAATGTAACGTTATCGTCATAATTACAAAACGAGCTATGCACACGTACGTAACGATGTTACTATATGTGTGTGCACATACCACGCTGTTGTTTTTCCTTTTCAAACGAGTTTTTGTCGGGGGGCGTGATAAGGATTCTGCAATTCGACCCGCGTTAAAATTGATAAAATGACATTAGAATCATACAAACACGCTTTCGAGTTCATACTAACTACAAATATGTTCCTGCACTACCAGTTCTTATGCACCCAAAAACTTGGAAACCGGAATACTGATTTTATTGGAAAAATACATAGAACTCCATTTTAATTTATGTATTCAATGTCAAATCAAACACTCATTTTTTGAGTCAAAGTTGTATTTTTTTGTTAAATAAACACATACTATTTTCGTGATCTCAGGCGGCACATTATTAAGGCTATGTATTTTTCCTATAAAATCAGTAAAATCAGGAAAACTTTGGGTATGTATATCTATAACTGTATTAACAAATATTTAATTTTTGTATTAACTCTTAAATCAAACACCGATTTTTTGAGTCTACTAAGTTGTATTTCAATGTTAAAAAAACATAAAAACCTATTTTGTGACAGTTGTTTCGCCTAGTTATGGCATTTCAAACGAATGTTTGACATTTGACATTCGTTTGAAATTGCCATAACTAGGCGAAACAATTGTCAAAAAATGATTTTTAGGTGTTTTTTAACAATAAAATACAACTTAGTAGATTAAAAAAATCTGTGTTTGATTTAAAAATAAATACATACATAAAAAAATAACTATGTATTGTAGATAGCTTAAAACATATTTACTAGGTAAACTGGAAATCTGAACGAGACGTAGCGAATTTTCGAAACCTTAAATTTTTTGCTCACAAAACGACACCCAATTAAATAAATATATTCGAGTGAAACTCGCATATTAGGATAATCCTACGGCCTTTTTACGAAAGCAAGCTTTCCATTAAATCTCAAAACGCCGCTCGTTCAAATCTGCTTTTACATCAAGTGGAGTTTCATGTCGCTCGAAAATTGCCTTCCGGCCGAGGTGACCCCATTAGGAAAACGTCTGGCTCATCAAATATTTAGGGGTCATTTACGGCGGGGCGGGATTCAACAACCCTCGGAGAGTAACAGTTCAGCATCCTAAGGGTTTCTCTCTCTTTAAAATTGTGACCGCGATTTAGCGGCTTTGAAGCTTGAACGGCGGACGGGGTGAGAAGTGGTCTCGTAGTTGTGACGAGTGGCTCTCGTGAATACCGAGGAAAATGGCACGGAAAAATGTACAAAACACAAGTTTAAAAAATGTACAAAACATTTTTGCGGCCGTAACAGTAGAATATTATATTTCGTTTTTCATTTTTGATTCGGCAGTCACTTTGTGGAAAAATCTATATATTAAAAGTACATATTAGAAAATACCACTATTTCTTAAAATCTTTCAACGTCCCTAGGGCCCAACTCTAAAATTTAGAATTAGCTTCACATACGGTGCTTGAAAATGATGCGGAATGCATCAAAACACGTGTCACAATATGGCTGTCTAAGCATAAAACACAGTAAGGGACATTTTTTTGTGTTTTGTTTTTTTTTTGCATTTTTGGACTAAGTAGAGTCTACTTAGTCCAAAAATGAAACAACAAAAAAAACGTACTACAAAAAATGAAACAACAAAAAAAACGTACTACAAAAAAATGTCCTTTACTGTGTTTTGAGTTTGGACAGCCGAATAGATTTTAAGAAATAGTATTTACTTAGTAAAACTTAAATAAACTTTGCATCGCTTCAGTATTAGATTACTAAAATATCCTATGAGTGACGTTGTAACGAAACATTCGTAAAAAATACGACATTTAAATAAAACGGGAATAAATAAGATAATTGAAACATTTTTTTAGAAGTAATAGTAATAATTTGAAGATCACGTAATAATGAAAAAAAATAAGGGTACACTAAGAAAGTACTGTGAAGCAGGGGGCACGAGAACGACGCGAATATTGTTTTTTTTCTTCCATAAATCGTCATTTTGCTGTCGTAATTTTTACGATAGTTTAGTATTCTTGGGTTAAGGATTCCTAATAGGTATTACGGGAATTATTACTTGTACCATTACAAAATATCACATTTGTAATTTAATATAAATACCTGGAAAAGGGAAGGGAGGGAGGAAAAGGGAAAAAGGGAAAGGTCAAAAGCTCAAATTCAAGACAAATTATGTGAAAATAGGGACATACCAATTTAAAAATAAATTGAAAGAAAATTAAGTGGCGATTTATCGTATATTGGGCCTTAAGAACAACGATATTAGCGAGTGTTTTTGCCTAGAATTTTCACTCATGAATTACATGAAATTATAGTAACTTTAAACAAAAAGAGTAAATCCACTCACGAGTAGGCATAGGCTATGAACCTTATAAAGTTGAAGCCTGAGTAGGGACATGATGAGCGGTGTTGCATAAGCCGTAGCTAGATTTCAGCGTCACTTGGACGTTGTGTAATTCAGATAAAAAAAACAACGATATTAGATGTGCGTTATCTACGATTTCCCGGTCAGTCCCGGACACGAACCGCTACTCATATTACACGTAATAATACATATTAACGTCTATTGCAGATGGATACGTGTAATGTAATGTACATAACATGTAAATGTAATAGTTTCCTACTAACTTGTGCATAAAAATGCATATTCATGACTGGAGGTATCGATAATAAACGGCGCACCCATACAAACTACAATATCACTTACAAAACACAGTATTTCTAGGCCTTCCCGATCTATTATAACAAAGTCGACGTTTCAATGAAAGAAACTAAGTACCGACTTCATGTTTAGAAACAGCAGAATCATTTTAACTGTTGTTTTTTTTAAAAAATATTTTTTAATTCTTTTACGAGTGCTTTTGGCTCCAACGAACAAAATACATTGTAACTAACTAACCATCATGCCGCTTCCCCGCAGGGGTAGGCAGAGAGAATAGAACGCCACACCACTCTGTCTCTGCGAACATACTTCGCCTCTTTCACGTTCATGCATCTCCTCATACATACCCGCCGATTATTACGACTCCTAACTCAAAATACATTGTAACTAACTAACCATCACGCCGCTTCCCCGCAGGGGTAGGCAGAAAGAATAGAAAGCCACACCACTCTGTCTCTGCAAACATTCTTCGCCCCTTTACGTTCATGCATCTCCTCATACATACCCGCCGATTATTACGACTCCTAACCTGACCACTTTCAAGTATTTGGCAAACCTGATCGTGCCAAGTTTTTTTCGGTCTTCCTCTGCTCCTTTTTCCAATTACATTCGCCTCATAAATTTGTTTTACCGTTCTTTCCTCACTCATTCGTTCTACATGTCCAAACCATCTCAAAACACCTTTCTTAATTTTATCGATAATGCTTGTCTCAGCTTTGCATTCCTTCCTTATTTCACTACTCGAACATCTATCATACATCGTTTTGTCGCACATTCTTCTGAGAGATCGCATTTCGACTGCATTTAGTCTACTTTCATGCTTCTTTTGCCAACTCCATGTTCCATACATTAGAGTTGGAACCAGGACTCCGTTGTGTACTGCCAGTTTAGCTTCCGCTGATAGGTTTTTATTTGCTATAAACACTGTATTTTTATTTAAATTACACAATATGTACGTACCCAAAAATCATATGTAAAGTCTATTATAATACATTAACTTATAACTGAACAAACTCATTAACCAAATAATGCTCTTCTCTTATACTTTCATGAATTCGTTTTAAATGGTAATTTAAATCATAAATATTAATACAAAGTCGTACACACAAAAGCTTTAGTGAGATAAAATTACGATTCCCCAGTCTCTAGTTAACAGGCCAGGGAACGGCGTTCGGCGGAAAATTATAATATTATCATACCCTCAAGGCGATGAGTGGGGTCTAAACGAACCGGGACGAATTATAAATCAACAGACTTTGGGTAACTGTCGGGAGATTCACTCACATAATATGTTTTATAACTAAAAAGGATAATAGGAAATAAGAGGAAAATCCAAATTATGGCAAATCCAAGATTATGGTTTTTGAAAGAGAAGAATGCAGATCTGAATGTGAAATATTGGTAAACGGAGAGATTTTGGAACAGGTAGATGATTTCGTGTATTTGTGTAGTATGTTTTCTAGGGATGGAAAGATTGATAAGGACATAGACAGGAGAGTGAATGCTGGGAACAAAGTGAATGGTGCAATGAAATCAGTTATAGCAAATAAAAACCTAACTAAAAATATCATCAATTGATTCGGCAGTCACTTTGTGGTAATATCCATAATTTTTTAATTTACAGTGTTTGAAAATGATGCGGAATACATCGAAACACATATCACGATAGATTTTAAGAAATAGTGGTATTTACTAAGTAAAATTTAAATTATAAATGGATAGTTTTTTATTTACAATATTTTGAGTGTGTTCAAATACTTGTTCACAAAATCTGGATTATCTCCAATTACAGGAGTTATTTTCATATTATTTTTTGACATCTCATCAAAGATGAAGAAGAATATGGAAGTCTGGGCATTTACGGGGCTGACGACCGTCATAGGCTGGTTTGGATAGATTTTATTACAAACTGACTGCCAAATTAATTAATTAATTTTTAAATTTAAGCTTTACTTTGTAAACAGTGGTATTTATCAAGTAAAACTTAATTTAATAGTTTTTACTACTATTACTATACTTTACTAGTAGTTAAAAAATGCTACTGAAATTCGGTTTTTGATTCTGCTAAATGTATTTCAATGCCACACCGCATCAATCCAAGGTAACACCGAACGGGTGCGAACGAGGAAATAAAGAAAAATAGATACATCTGCTTTTGGGAAATTCTTCACAGGTAAATTTTGCCTACACATTGAGGGTTAATCCCATCTAAATCCAGCCAAGTGAATATCCAACTAATCATGAATCTCAAAGCAGAGATAAGACCAAAGGAAGCAGGATGATTTGGCTACACCTTTACGAGTAACGATTTAGTCACAGCGCTCATTAACGTATGTAGCTAATTACACATTACGCATGGAACTCACCCAACGTCTGCCTCGTACCATCGCACATGGAATTCTATTCACCTCGGTGATTTGGATCAAAGGTAATTGTTGCGAGGAACTCGCACGTGGTGATATAATTCCAGAAACCACATTGGCAAAGGGTTGCGATACATGTCGCTTACTCCTTTCAAGAAAGTCATAAATCAAAAAACTTGACTTTTCAGGAGAACGTTTTTAAAGTTTAAAAATATAATACAATGTATTAAAATAAATATCAAGCCACTTATTGAACTTTTTACTGTGCAACAGATCTTTTTAGGTAAAACCTGAAGGTTTTTTCTCCTTTTGAAAAATATTTAGAATATTTAAAAAAAACCATTTAACAATACCTTTTCTTAAAAATGCAAAAAAAACACTTTCTGCCCTGTAGCGGGTAAATGTTAGGTTAAAAAGATGCCAATTTTTCTGGGATATAGTATATTTTCTGGGTATTCCGATAACATGCACAGTTGAAAATTGACAATTTTTGATTTATGACGTTCTTGAAAGGAGTGAGCGATGTATTCATGACACTCTCCTTATCATTCATCGTTCACTTTGTGTAATACCACTTTAATTCAATTAAAGTAGTATTACACAAAGTAACCGATGTATGATAACGAGAGTATTATATTCTCTCAAAATCTTACCCTTATCCGCACCTAAGGGTGCATAGGGCACTGCATCGTATTGACACAGTAATATCTTGATTGGATACTTACATGAAGGCAAGGTGATTATTCCTGCGCTTCAGGGACCAGTCCAGGGTAATATTAAATGAATATATGAGTGTAAAATCACTAATATTTATATTTGCCCCAGCCCTGGGAATCGAACCCGTGACCTCCAGCACGGTAGCTAAATGCGCTAACTATTACACCACAGAGGCGGACATTATTATTAGGCGGAGTATTATATTACCATACCACAATGTTAACAAAGCTTTTAATAGACAAAATACATGTATTCTTGATTCCTTTAGCATTCTAGGAGACATATTGAACGCATGTACATAAACCAACTGAAACTTATTATTTCTATACTAAAATAACATCCGCCTCCGTAATGTAATGGTTAGCACGGTCGGCTAACGTTCTGGAGGTCCCGGGTTCAATTTTCAGGGGGGGAGGTCAAAAAAATATAACTGATTTTTTCACTCCAATATTTATTCAATATTACCCTGGACTGGTACCTGAAGCGGAGGGCTGATTACCTTTCCTTCATGTGTTAACAATCAAATAACACTGTGATTACATGATGCAGTGCCCTATGCACCATATACACCATGGGTGCGAATAAGGGTTTGAAGAAGAAGAAAATAACACGATTTATATGAAACACGTTGATATATTAGTTTTTGACATCTCAAAACAGATGAAGAAGAATATGGAAGTCTGGGTATTTACAGGGCTTTCGACCACATGGGCTGGTTTAAGTAACCACTTTACACACTTGTGACATACATGTAACATTGTGTACATATAGTTAAGAACCTAACAAAGATATTGGTATATAATATTTATATAAAAATATTAAATATGTAATTCCTTCTTTTTTTGGCTTTGAAATAAGGCCGGCGCAGAAGGTAAAAATACCCTTCTCGTCCTTAAGCATCAATCGACCGAACAGGAAGGAACTTTTCCCGTCCTTAGTGTGTTAATAAAAAAAATGTTTATGAGAAATGTGTTTGGATTGTAAGTAATAGATAATATTACCATATGTACATTGTTTAGAACTAAATATTTTCTTATGCTTTAAACAAATTTAATTTTTCAGTCCGCAACCATTATCAATGCAGCATTTAAACGGCAGATAGTGAACGTATCCACTCATAGAAAAGTGTTTGTTAGTTAATCACTTGCACCTTTTTATCAGGCAGTATGTCAATTTAGGCTAATGGACTAAAAATATAACACGGTAAACAATTTCCTTATCATTGTGTCAACAGCTTAATTTCAATTACTCCAACGCTGTTAAAATTTACTTGGGATTATACAATGTATTTTTACAACGGTCAAAAAAATATGTTACGAATACGACCATGACAATCTATAAAAATGGAAGGGAAATTGAAGGGAACAGAGTGAAAGTAATAACATTTCACTAGTATTAATGTCCACGTATATATATGGTAAGCACGTAGAACTCGGGATACCGACTGATTGTGGTTTTAATCAAAATAAATATTTTGAAACACTTAACGATTTGAAAAAAGGGAAATTTTCTGAAGTATTATTTTTAAGATTACAAAAAATATGGAACAAACAGCTCTTATCACATTAAAGATATCGAATTAAAATTTATATATGGGGGATTTCAATTCGGCTAGGTTAACTGAACAGGCTTCACACATTATCTACCAAAAGCTGACTAATCGGCTTTTGGTATTTAATATAAGAAAAATCATAATAATCAAATGATTGGTACAGAAATTATGAATGTATTTGTTAATTGCTTGTATTTTTTGCTATTTGTACAAATTTGCCTGATTTTTAAGGTAGGTCTTTCAAAAATTTGTTGGTAAATAAAGTGTCAAGCCAACAGTGGATATATTTTCATGGATCTCTAGCCAAATGAAGCAAAGTGCGTACCTTTTCTTTGTATGATGACGCGCAGCAGTGGTCGCGCGGTGTGCAACGCCCTGCCGAGGTTGTCGTCATTGTTGATGGGCAGCAGGTCCCCGTCCTTGGGGTCCGTGTAGGAGACCAGGAAGGCGGTGTCCTTGAGGCGGTGCAGGCGCTCCACCATCGCGCGGAACTCCTCATACTTGGACGACGTAGAGCGGTTCACCGAGAAGCGACGGAACTCGGCGTCAAACTGCCAAAAGAACATAGTTCAATGAACATTTTCAGTTGACTTTTTCTCCAGCTCCTTCTTGATCAACAAAGCTATTTAAAAATCAACCATTTTTTTTTCTTAAAGGAATAACCCACAAAGCCTTTACTTTTAAAGTACATAGGGTAAAGACCCCGGTTATTGTACCTTTAAGAAAATTACTTATCATGTCATATCATATCATGTACATTTTATTTTCTTCGTAACGATCAATGATTTATATTTTAGACTATTTTTCTGAGATTCATCACCCTCAATGCCAAGTTAGGATTTCACATTACAATATGAATAAAATACTGAATACTTCAATGCAACAGGAATTAATTTTTTACCATAAATTTTAATTTTAATTTTCACTTTCAATTTAATACACATTACAAACTTAAAATTTAAAGTGTATACATTAAAATCGAAAATATGCAAGAATACTATTGCTAAAGGTGTAGAAGAATACAGCTTTGGAAAACTCCTTCAGACACATGGAACAGATCAATATCCAATGAGATATTGTTCAACGTAGCGGTAGCTCTTCCTACAGGCATAACCATCGGCAGGTTGGTCCTGTGTATAGGAATGTGAAACAATCTATGCCGACGCTGTCTTAGGTAACTATCGGGAACATACAGACCAATGCTCCGGATAATTTCAGGATTATCGATCATACCGCGCAACAATCGATAAAAATGCGTAATCAAAATAAACTTTATAAAACTAACTAACTAACTAACTAACCATCACGCCGCTTCCCCATAGGGGTAGGCAGAGAGAATCGAACGCCACACCACTCTGTCTTTGCAAACATTCTTTGCCTCTTCTACATTCATGCATCTCCTCATACATACCCGACGATTATTACGACTCCTGACCCGGCCGCTTTCAAGTATTTGACATACCTGATTGTGCCAAGTTTTCCTCGGTCGTCCTCTGCTTCTTTTTCCAACTACATTCGCCTCATAAATTTGTTTAACCGTTCTTTCTTCACTCATACGCTCCACATGTCCAAACCATCTCAACACACCTTTCTTAATTTTATCGATAATGCTTACCTCAGCCTTACATTCTTTCCTTATTTCATCATTCGAACATCTATCAAACATCGTTTTGCCACACATTCGTCTGAGCGATCGCATTTCGACTGCATTCAGCCTGCTTTCATCCTTCTTTTGCCAACTCCATGCTTCGCTTCCATACATAAGGGTTGGAACCAGAACTCCATTGCGTACTGCCAGTTTAGCTTCCGCTGATAGATTTTTATTTGCTAAAACTGATTTTAGTGCACCATTCACTCTGTTCCCAGAATTCACTCTCCTTTCTATGTCTTTATCAATCTTTCCATCCCTAGAAAACATACTACCCAAATATATGAAATCATCTACCTGTTCCAAAATCTCCCCATTTACCAATATTTCACACTCAGATCTACATTCATCTCTTTCAAAAACCATGATTTTGGTTTTATATATATATATATATATTTATAAATTATATATATAAACATTATATATATATTTATAAATTGGGTATTCTTATTAACGAAATTATCAAATTAAATATGAGCAGTAGCATATCTTTCTTCCTTGCCTTTAGTCAGTGTTCAATTGAATACAAGAAATAAAGAGATTATTTTAAAATAAAATTAAAATAGCAGTGAATATTCTATAATAATTATGTACATATATCTGAGTTAATTTACAGTAAAAAGTTAGGTACCTAGTGTAGATAATTTTAACTACACTTCTAGAATTTAATTGTCAGTTTGCGGTCCCGTGGTTAGTGTCGCGGCCTCTTGGGTCAGGGTTTCTGGGTTCGAACCCACTCTGCTACAATTTGAATACCTATTGTTAATAATGAGCTGCTTAGGCTAACTGAAATAGTATGAAATTGAAGTTTTTTTTGTAATTAATAAACACAGATATTTCTCTTTTTTTCAATAAAAATATAGTAACAGTTCAAACTACTGTACTTTTTTTAATTTTACAAAATGTACGTACCCAAAATTCATAAGAAAAGCATATTACACTAACTTATTACTGAATAAAAACAAAAAATATATTTAAAAAAATTATTTAAAAAAATTCTAGCCTTATGAAATCGGTTGTCATCAGTATTATTAGGAAGTTTATTTATCAATACCTTGCAATAAAATTGTAACAAATTCTTGCAAGGCGACACAGTTGACACTCAAAGAAAGACGAAATTTATATATTTTTTAAAGTAGATATCATTTTGCTAAGAAATAAAATTGAAATAATTTTATATATATATAAATAAATATGTAGTAAATTTATTTCTACTGAAATTTAAGGTTCTTACAGATGAATCATGGAATTTAGTTCCGAGAATCTCAAGTCTAGCGTAATTCCGATTTAGTCGGATGAAAATTCCTCGAATTCCGGATGCAAGGCCATAAAAATAAATTATACTCGGTAATAAACTAAAATAAACCAAATCGTTCTTAATTCATAAGATGTGAATCCGTGCTGTGTCCGATCGTGCTTAATTACTTGACAGATAAGAGATCGCAAAAAGAGAAATTTCTTCGCCCAATTTAGCTGTGAGATTGTCTCGGCGTGCTTTCACATCGCGGTGATAATAATATCAATCTTTCGAGGCGACACAATATTTTATATAAAACTTTTATAAGTTTTAGTAACAATTTGAAATCTCCCAACTGTTGATATGTCGCAGCGAGGAATTTACATACTTTGACAAATCGAACAATGTTATCAAAACAAGGAAGAGGAAGTATATTTACTGCAAGATATACAATGATTTCAGTAATAATCTTTAGTTATACGCATTAATGACTCATTTATTGCGTTAATTTCAATCACGGGTGTAACAAAGTTTCAAGTATTTGACGGCCAAACCTTGCTTTTCACCTCGACGCATTGGCTGTCAATCCTTGCAGCAATTTTATTCTTCGACATTTCGAACACATTTAATACACAGCACTACCACTATCACTACACTTCACAAAATAAATCATTCGAGCATTATTAACTAATTGTACAAACTTAAAAAACAACGGAAAACGAATAAAAACACTAAAACCATCGACGGAACTCCATCACACAACAGTCAGAAATGAGTGTGTGACGTCACATACGTGCACCTGCCTCAACAGCCGAGGAATCGCCAGATAAATGAATCATTTTATATTGTTGTCTTCGTCTAACGCATGTATTTGCCTTCCACAGCGAAACGACGTGTGTTGTGTTCTTTCTGATCAAAATGCAGGTATTTGAACAATCACCGACGGACGTTATCGTTTAGTTTTTAGTGTTACCAACAGTCGAAATAAATTATGGTAACTTTATAAATAGTTCAAATTAAATTTATCATTGAGAAATTTCTCCGCAAGTTTCAACGTAATCCGGTAACCGGGATCAAACCGACTTTGAAGTTGACCGTTTAACCGTTGATAAGCTCTTGGCTTATTTGGACTTGGAAAAAATTCTAATATCACATTTTGTTTGTTTAGGAATCAATATCCGTTCATATGTTTACTCGTTTGGAATATCTATGTAAAATATAACTTATTACAAAATAGCAATTGACGGCGAGTCAATGGTAATACAATCGAAAATTTGAAGTAAAAATATCATCTCATGACTCAATTTATTTTGAAACATTTATGTTTAAAAAAAATACTTCCCATTTTTGGAAAAGAACTTTATCTGTTTCTATTGATAACAGATAAACAATGTTTATTGTTTATCAATAATGAGAATGACACAATAGCAAGATATAATAAGATAGATAAAGTTAATATGGTAAAAAATAAGTAATTTATATTCATGAACTGTGAACCAGTCCACGAAAAATTAACCACTGAAGGTTGGCATCCTTCTTGGTGCTACATTAGAACCAGTCATTTTTGTCTTATGCTGTGTTTGCTTTCTACATTTTGTTGTAATCTAATGAGCATTCCTTCCTTTTTTCTCTGATAAAATACCCAAAGTAGCTATTTGCGTTTTAACGCAAATAGCTACTGAAAAGGCTTTAGCCTTTTTCAGTATTTTTCTTTCTTCTTTTCTTCACTGTCTTTAAATAATTTATTTTTATCAATTCATATTAAAATATTTTCTTTTCAAATGGCTCAATCTTCTTTGAATGAGCTTGTGAGATTTTGAGTAAGTTTTAAACATTGTATGCCATAGTAATTATACCTATATATTATCTGACAATTCTCATTTGTAGATTGAGGCAAGTTTGCTAGGGATTGTCATGCTAGTGATTTCATGCATCTGTAAGAAATAGTTTCTCCCCATTTCTATCCGGAGTTTGATCGCCAGGGAATGGTCCCACTGGTCATTAAGTGTTAGCTTAAACTTGATAAATATTTCTTTTAAATGTATACTCTATACATTTATTGTACCACGTTTGCCCCTCCACCAATTCTACAAAAAGTTTGTCAAGCTGCCGAATACTGTATCATGAAAATAATTTCATGGCAATACTTAAATGTATTGCCATACTCCGAAAAGTGATAACCTTGTTATAATGATTGCCAGGTGTAAAATTCTTCAAATTCGAACAACCATAAAATATTGTGTAAAATGAATATCATGGTTGCTAAGCAACGAATAATACACAATGTGTTTTATTCACAATTAAGTGAAAATAAATTTAAACTAATCCGTGAGAAGGTTTCACAAAACCAGTCAAAATGAAAGATCCAAATGTTAAGAATACAATAATATTCAATTCTTCGAAAAATGAAATGTTCAAACTTAATGAAAATTATAAAATTTTGCACAGGAAACTAAAAGGGTCCTGGAAAGTTACAATGTAAGTTACTAAAGAACTTTTAGAAGAAGTTTTTAAGAATATAAAGCAATCCCATGCAGAATTTAATACCTGCTACGCAATATTGATATTTTTTTAACTCAATTTGCTTTCGAGAGGGTTAAATATTCAATGGGTATATAAAATATATCTTTGATTTCTGAAACAACCGTTTTTCTTCTTCATGAGCCCTCTGTCTTCCACTGCTGGATATAGGCCTCTTCTCCTTCTTTCCATTTCTTCCGGTCGGTTGCTACTTGCAGCCAGTTTTTACCCCCCACAGCGACTATGTCGTCGTACCATCTCTTTTGGGGTCTTCCGACACATCTTTGGTTCTCCCAAAGTCTCCCTTGTTGAATTCCTGGGGTCCATCTTATGGGGTCCTGTCTTGCAATATATAATCTACATTGCGACATATAATACGAGAATTCTAAAGGTGGGGACTGACCAGAACATTTCGTCGTAACGTAACATTCACAGCGAGCATCCGAACATCGGATGGAGTACTCGGAACGAGCTCAGCTCGCTGTACTGACTATACGAATGCTCGCATCGTAACATGTTACGTTACAACGAAATGCTCCGGTCAGTCCCCACCTTAAGACTAGAAACAAGCCTATTGATAATATTTTATGTTGTTTTTACGTAGCAATCGCGATGAGCTCACTGCACCTATATTAGAAGACGCTCGGGTACTGGTCATACCGACTCCCCAGGACGTATTCACCGATGCAGAGCTGACATGCCTCAAGAAGTTTGTGGCGGATGGCGGCGCTGTCCTGGTAACTCTCACTGATGGCGGAGAAGAAAACAACAACACTAATATCAATTTCTTTCTTGAAGAGTATGGTGTGGTCATAAATAACGGTACCTACTGATTAAAATTATCATCATGTAAAAAAGAGGAATTCAGTATATTAACACACTCAGCACGGGGGTTTTTTAACGTCTGCGGAGCGCTGGCGAAGGCATTCGATAATTGTGAACATATAGTTAAGACCTTAACAAAGAGATTGATATATAATATTCATATATATATTTTAAAAAGGAAAAACCCGCAAAGCGTCTATTTTAGATAGGATACTAAGGATAGGGAAGGTTAATGTGAAAAATACATCACATACACCCAGACCAATTGAAAATAAATCTTTCTTGAATTCATTTTGCAATTGGCGGGAATCGAACCCGCAACACCAGTTTTGCAGTCATGCGTCTACCCAACAACGCCACAGTGCCTGTCTGTATTAAAAAACTTCTTTTCTGCCTTTGAAATGAGGCTGGCGCAGAAAGTAAAAATACCCTTCCCGTCCTTAAGCATCAATCGAACAGGTAGAAATACTTTTTCCGTCCTTAATGTGTTCAGGGAGGAAATCAGTACAAAAACTTTTAGGTCTAAAAGCATTCAATCTGGTCCCAGGTTTGAATTCTACAAAAGGCTGTTATTTTTTCAGTGTAAAAATAATAATAATTCCACATTGATGTAATGAATTCCCCTCTTAATAATATTTACAAACAAAAAAAAACTGACATTATCCTAATAAAATTTTACTGTTATCCATTTTCCAGAGAGATATATCTGAATTAGTCAACTCTATAGTACCTATTTAATATTAGACCTTGATTTATGACCTCAATGGCCTTAAAAACCTCTGCGGTACCTTATTTTACATAAGCTTGTACGAGTACAAGGTAGCAACCCTGAGTGTCTTAACCATACCTTTTCATCTTCCTGATTAATATTATCTAATATTCCTCCTTCACTTAACCTACGTCATCTTTATTACAATATATTGTATCCCTAGACCCTAGAATCTGAAGTGCAGGACTGATCACACACTTATTTCACATCGCGTTGATCAGACATAGTGCCCTATACACCACTAGTTGCAGACAGGGCCACTGATATATATTTCTTTAGAAGTATATAATTTAAAATTCTCTTATTTCTCCCTCTTCAACAAAAAGGTCCAAACATAAGTAACTGTGAAGTTGTCAAATTGAAATACATATTCATGAATGTCATGTGATAATGTTTTGAATATTAAAAGCATTAACTTTGTGGATCATATTGATATATTATTTCGAGAAATAAAAATACTTTGTGTTTTGATGTCACATTTTTATTAACCAACTAGTTTCGGCAATAACCTGTTGTCCTCTTCAGGGTTTAATTTATGACTATGTGATAAATTCATAAAGAGAAACGTGTAGAAACTGGGGGTTTCAAAACGTTTACATGTTTAATTTTTAAGGTCTATTTTTTTAGATTGTGCGGTGAGAGTAAAATACAATAAATATTTTCATCCGAAGCAATGCCTCGTCACAAATGGAATCATCAATCGTTCTATTGTGAAAGCAATCAAGAAACTAACTTCATATCGATCTGATGTTAATGAATACAGGTTGGTCTCGTGAATTAAACCTTTACATATTGATTTCATAATGTAGTAAGAAGAAATCAATGATTGTCTACACATTTTTATTAACAGACATTTTTCCTTGTTAGATTATATAAAGCAATACATATAAGAGTAAAATTACTATCAGAAAAAAATCTAAATATAACACCTATATTTGATATCAGCCAATAAATTGAGTGCAAATTCAAAATGTAC
Organism: Brachycentrus maculatus; assembly: GCF_059751285.1. Classification (NCBI taxonomy): domain Eukaryota; kingdom Metazoa; phylum Arthropoda; class Insecta; order Trichoptera; family Brachycentridae; genus Brachycentrus; species Brachycentrus maculatus. Next base: position 635,764 of record NW_028280985.1, on the reverse strand, counting down.
AGTTGTGTCTAATGGGTAACTCTTACTTTTTCATTGTGGAATGGTATTTGTTCCTTTTTTTTGTTTATATTCCTTTTTTAGCTTAATTTTTTTACATACAACTGTCATGAAGCTAGAAATACGCTAATATCCAATCAAATGTCTACACTGATTGGCGTAATTAGCTATAAATTACCGAATCCAAACACTGCATTTTGTAATGACAAAAAATTATTGTTATTTGATTTCACTCATTTATAATGTATTGACTTACTTTTTGAATATGGATTTCTTCTAAAAAACCAAACAAAAAATATCTAAATTGACCAATATAAATTTTGTTATTGATGAAAAAATGTTATTGATTATTTTAGTGATGAGGAGTCTCCGAGTTTTGTATATCCTTACGGAGCCACCTTGAATGTAAAGAAGCCCTCGACTGTCATTCTATCCAGTGGGGAAATGGCATATCCTGTCAAAAGGCCACTGGCATCATTTTGCACTACAGAAAAAAATGGTAATTATGTCAAATATAATCATAAATTTCACACATCCGCCTCTGTAGTGTGATGGTTGGCCAGGTTGGTCATTCTTCTAACCTTTATCCATGCCCAATGGTGCTTAGGTAATTTTGATTGTTAAATGCATGAAGGAAAGGTGATCAGCCCTATACTTCAGGTATAAGTCCAGGGTAGTATTTAGTTTGCGGGAAACGCTTAAAAGCGTCTTTTACATACTGTTGGTAGAGAGTGTCAGACGCTTATAAGCGTTCTATTTGCTTACTTCTGGTAGAGCGCGAGAGACCCCAAAAAAATTGAACAGATCAGAATTGGGTTTGCGGTTATTTGTATTAGGTTACTTGTGATAGTATATACCCTAAATAATATACTAATCAAGGTTGGCATTGATGAAAAAAATGCCCGATAATAAAGTATTTAATCAAAATTAGATTGAAATATCACTTATATTTATTTTGAACAGCATAGTATTCAAATGTGCTACTACACTATAGAGTTGGACCAAATATGCTGATTAAGTGCTTTTTAAACACTTCTGATACACTTTCCCATCACTAAATGCCCTACTTCCATTCACTGTTTCCTATCACATTTAAATGTCTCAATTTTGTCAAAAGATATACAGATGTACTGTTTTTGAGATATAAATGTAACTATTTTTTTTTTCAGGTAAGCTAGTTGTGTTTGGATCAGGTCACTTCTTTGAAGACCAGTACATAGAACAGGAATGTAATGACCACATGAGGGAGATAGTGTTTGGTTTCCTCACTTCAACACTAGAGATACAGCTACACCCTGTGGATGCTGATGATCCTGATGTGAGTACCATTTACAATACAACATTGTCATCTCCGTTTTATTCCTCATTACTGAGGGTTGTGACTCTTGTCGAAGCAATGACTCTTCTCCAGTTATCCCTTGACTGCGCTGCATGTAGCACTCCAACCACCACCCCTTGCCTGCTGCTGCCTTAACTTGATCGGTTCATGGTGTGGGGATCTTCCTCTCCCTCTCTCCTCCTCCAGGCTGCCGATCATAACCAGTTTTTCCAGGTAATCCTCATTGCCACATGCAATGTGTCAAAAGAATTAAATAATCCGTCATGTACAGACATTGGCCAGCCAAGCCATCCAAGTGTAATTCCTGACGTATGGTATATTATGTGTGAGTTAACTACCAGGCGGTTGGACCGGAAGTGGTCACCGATTGCCTGATTTCCTCATGGACAAGCTTAAAAAACTAGCCATAGATATGGGTATAGTCTTAGATATATTCTTCTTGGCTCAATCCCAACTTATTGTCTTTGTAAACTGTTGGGGTCAGCTCTCCTCGTCCTCAGGTTGTAGGTCTTTCTATCATATACGATGTCGCTTAGGGCATGCTTTTGAATTATATTATCTTTCTGTAGCATCCATGAATTTTTTGGTCTTCCTCTAGATGTCTCTAGAGGAAGATCCATCTAGTTTACAATATGTTCAGGTTCTCTACACCCTATCTGCCCATACCATCTCAATTGACTTTCCTCTAACCTTACTATTGATGTCAATTACACCCAGGCTACCACAAATGCGTGAACTATTCATTTTATCTCTAAGGGACGCCCCAGCTGACCATCTTAGCATTTGCATTTTATCATTTTGTAGTTGCCTAGAGTAAGTGTTATACATCGTCCAGCATTCGGAGCCGTAGAAGAGTGCGGGTCTGACAATTGTTGGGTAGACTTTTTCCTCAAGCTTAGCTGACTTTTTTGGCCATATCTAAGACCAGGTGTTTTTATTCACTTCCCTTCACAACAGTAATGAACATTTTGCAGATAAACCCATACCGGACTCTCCCTGACACTGTGTTCATGTCGGAGATTCTGCGTCCCAGCCTGGCCGTGAGTGATATCGGCGGTGATCTGGGAGATCTGCACAACAAATCCAAGAATGCCGACTTCACCGGAATGTTTGACATGCATCTCTTCTCCTTTAATTACAATAATGGTGATCAGAACATTATTTAACTTAATTGGTTAATGTAAAGAAACTAGAAAGTCTCAAATATGTACATATTCACAAAAATATGTATACATTGACATAATGATTCATTTTTCAAGAAATATTTGTTGTAAATATAATAAAATATTGACAGGCGCAAATGTATTACTAGAAAAAGTGCTGAGTTTTTTACAATATTTTTTAATTATTTGTGAAAATGCAACCAATTTTTTTCATTAAGACTATAATTTTTTTTTAGTATCTGAAGCGATTGAATTGTATAAAATTATGGGGATAAAACACGAACCACTCAAATTGATAACTCCACAGTTTGAAACACCCCTTCCACCTCTTCAAGTAGCCGTAAGTATAAGATAAATATGATTAATACATATGAAAAGAAATTAAAACATTTTTATCATCTTTAAGCCTTAACATTTGGTCTCTGATGACCTCTACATGTTAGTTAAATAGCTTAAAAATGTAATCAGTCTATATTCTGAACCAGTTATTAGTTGTAAATGAAAACACTTGTTTTTTACCATTAGTTTCGGAAGTTATATTTACAAAGTTATATCGGAGTTATATTTATTTTTACGACTAGTTTTAGAAGCTACAGATCCTTCCATCTTCGGGTCTGAATATGAACTGTGTTTATGACAAGTGTTTTCATTTACAATTTCATCATGTCTTACCACAAAGCGAATGCCGAAACAATAAATAATACATAATTAAAATATAACTTTGTTTTAAAATCACTTACTAAATTTTTTAATTAAAACTTAATTATAATGTCTACCGGTTTCGGGATTAGGATATTGACCTGCCCGTTTATCTTATATAACACTGAGCTTTCACCGAGTAATTCCAAGCACTAATTTGAATGCTTGATTTTAGGTGTTCCCTCCGAGTTTCAGCGACCTGCCCCCTCCGCCGCTTGAACTGCTGGACCTGGACGAAGCCTTCAGCTCAGAGCGAGCGAGACTGGCCCAGCTGACCAACAGCTGTCTCGTGCCGAGTAGCCAGAACAGCACCAGCAGCAGTTCTGCGCAGGCGGAGTTGGACTTCCTGGTGAGGGAGAGTGCGAGGGCGCTCGGGGTGGAGATACAGGGCTCGGGCTCTGAAGGAGCTAAGCAGCTACTTAACACTATAGGGAAGACTATTGCCAGATTCAAGATGACAGGGAGTAAAGATTAATAGAAAGTAAAATAAGATCTGTCAACACAATCAAACTTCTGTAAATCCGATTTCCTATAGCGACTCACACTGTGCAGTCACGGCAGTAGACACCTACGATTTGGATTATTTGAATAATAAAACTTTTCAACCATCTTGAGTGATTATTGTTTAATAATATGTATTCTTTCAAAATGAAAATGGTCTTAAGGAATATTCATAGCACAATTTCCTAAAAGAAAACAATCACCATTGTTTTAATATTTAATGTAATTTATAAATCACTCCCGACTTTGAAACTAGCTTGGCAGGTTTGATTCTCAGTCTTTGAAAAAATAATTGATGTAAATTGATGAAAATAATGATATTTTTTATTTTTTTATTTTTCTGGGTGTTCAACAACCAATTACACTTTTACTATTCAATCACAGAAAAGGTTCTAAAATCTAGAATTTACAGGTTATACCTTTTGAAAAGATGCATCCTTTATGCATTATTTTAACACATCGCTCACTCCTTTCAAGAACGTCATAAATCAAAAATCGTCAATTTTAAGTTCTGCATGTTTTCGGAATGCCCAGAAATTGTACTATATCCCAGCAAAAGCGGCATATTTTTAACTTGATATTTACCCGCTACAGGGCAGAAAGTGTTGTTTTTGCATTTTGAAGAAAAGGTTTCGTTCAATTATTTTTTTAAATATACTTAATATTTTTTAAATGGAGAAATAACCTTCAGGTTTTACATAAAAAGATCAGTTGCACAGTAAAAAGTTCAATAATTGGCTTGATATTAATTTTTAATACATTGTATTATATTTTTTAACTTTAAAAACGTTCTCCTGAAAATCAAGTTTTTTGATTTATGACGTTCTTGATAGGAGTGAGCGACAAGTAAATATTGTGCAATTAGTTTGTTTTAAAGTTTTGTTTGGCCAGGATTTTTTCAATCTATCCTGGAGAATTGTGAGTCCAATTGCATATATTATCGAGTATATTATTGTAAATGTATTAAAAATAAAACTATATTGGTTGAATTAATAAATAAAATTATTTTTTATGTGTATAAATAAATAAGTAATATAGAAATAAATAATATTTGTAAGAAAACTATTGTGATAATTTTTATGCACGTCATTGAATAAAGTGTTAATTATAAATGCGTTTTTGATTTTTTTATAATTTTATTAAACAATAAGGCAATTGTGACATTTTTTTAAAATCCCTATATAAATGGTCAAATTAAGCGATCATATTTTTAACATAAAACCTTCCTATATATAAATATTAATTTACAGGTAGTTTTAGTTGTTTATGTAAACTGAATGAGAATATGGTTGGACTGAAAAAAAAACAATTATGTCAAGTTTACATCATTTATGTAAATTTTACAGAAGTGAAGAAAATGTATAAAAAATATTACTTCTTTTACTTCTGTAAAATTAATATTTTCTCGCTAGCTGTTTTATGATCCAACCCGCCTTCTAAGTATATATTTAAGATTAGTTTATTGATTTTAATTGCAGATTAATACTTTTAGAATTTATAGTTTTCCCTGCGTTTAAATTATCCTCTTTAAATTAATATTAAAGAATACAGAAAAAAAACATTAAAGCCATAATAAGGTTAGGTACTTAACTGCAAAAGTGCTCCCAATTCAAAAAACTAAATTTGAAAAAGGCAAAAACAAACATCTAATTTTCATTATAATTTTAGTACGGGGCCATGTTTTCGACATATTAAGAGTATGGCCTTCAGTATGCTTAATTTTAGTGATTTAAAAAAATTAAAATTATATCACATTCACTATCATTGCATATTAAACTTCAACATTCAACACACTTATTACATAATTTAATATAAATAACATACATAAGTTGCAAGTAAGTATTTGCACATAAAGCCTGAAATTATTTCCAAAAATCTTATTTGTTTTACTAATGAAATCTTAGCCATCTCAATTGTTACATTCTTATTAATTAATTTAAATGTCCCATTTGTCTTAAAAATAAATTGGCTGGTCATCTTGAAAAATAAATTAAGTTATTTTTTCCTTGTTAAAAGTTGCATATTTTTGGTAAACAAATATCGAGTTTAAAAAAAAATTGCATCTTTCATTCACATATTCCTTAATTTAATAAAAGCTTTTTTTTAATTAGAAATAATTGTATTATTACTATTACTATGGCTATCCGATGTCTCGCCACTCAGCATCATCCGATACTTTGAAGGATTCAATAATGGAGTCATCGTTAAGCACAGGATAAATTACGTCAATAGATATTATGAGCAACACATGACATATCGCTCACTCCTTTCAACAACGTCATATATCAAAAATCATCAATTTTCAGTTGTTCATGTTTTCAGAATGCCCAGAAAATGTACTATATCCAAGCAAAAGCGGCATATTTTTAACTTAATATTTACTCGCTACAAGGCAGAAAGTGTTGTTTTTGCATTTTGAAGAAAAGGTATTGTTTAATTATTTTTCTAAATATACTAAATATTTTTCAAATGGAGAAAAAACATTCAGGTTTTACCTAAAAAGATCTGTTGCACAGTAAAAAGTTCAATAAGTGGCTTGATATTTATTTTTAATACATTTCATTATATTTTTAAACTTTATAAACGATCTCCTGAAATATCAAGTTTTTTGGTATATATGACGTTATTGAAAGGAGTGAGCGATATTTATTCCATTTTCGTACTATATCAAGATGCGGTGGAGTGGTCTGGAATCTAAAAACTCTTAACTCAAGAGTCTGCGATGCAAACCATGAGATCACAACCTGATGCACTGAATCACTAACGCTTGTATTTCAAACATTACCTAGTATTTATATATTAATATAATTATAAAAAGCTAGAATTTTCAACTCTCGAGTTTTGGTAAATAAAAGTAATTTATTTCTATAAAAATCTAAACCATCAGATTATAATGATTATTGTATTATTATTAATGATTGTATGTTTATGTCTCCAACTTCATGAGAAACTTTTGTCAACTTCTCCGTGAAGAATATCACATTACATTGATAATATCTCCCAATAGTAGTGATCCCGGGTTGTCATTCCGGACTATAATCTTCATGTTTGATTCAATATGTCTCGAACCTGGACAGTCAACCACTCGACTCCCTGCTGTAGGCCATCTCCGGTTAAAGCATTGGATGCACAAATGTGCCATGGCTTATCTGTAATCCTTTCTAATCCCAGTCCTATAAACATATTATGAAACACAAATATCACACAAGGAATTCAAATCGATTTTATTTTTCTAGATGCATAAACCTTAACTAAATGATTATCTGTTGGTACAAGATAAATAATAGAGAAAAAAATTAAATATAAACCAAACTAAAGACGGAATTCCTTGAATTTCTTTCTGAATTGCTCCAAATTGAACCTTTTATGTCAGTTTAAACTGTTATTAAGTTATAGAATCAGTTTTTGAGGTAAAGCATGGCGCTAAATCACAGATATGAAAAGTTGATATGATCAAATAATATCAAATAGTTTGCATGAATCTTCATGGATGCAATTATACTTGACATTACTAGTTTTTGAGTTTTGAGTTCACACATGCAAATGTGTGAGATGCTTCTACCTATATGTATATTTCCTTCAGTAACAACAAAGTATGTGATAAGGATGACTACTAATCAATTTGAGAGGTAAACAACTTCTGCGGAACGTATAGCAGTATATGTAATAGTATTTATGACCTGCGGCTATTTTCACGCTTGATAAGGCATCCGGACAGTCCATCTTATTGGCAAAGAACAATATTGGTATTCTCCGACCATGTATATCCGGGTGTTGCAGCAAGAGATCCAGTTCATCCTTTACCACAACTGGAATTAATGTAAAAATCAGTATATTACTACAATTCTTGATAATGCCCTGACTCACATAATGTGACTCCAGTCTTTGTACTTCACTGTGTCAACTCTTAATCTTGTAAATCCAATGGATCAATAGTAATTAGTATATGTAAGTAAAGGTTCCCTTACCAAGTCTAAGACGATCACTAGAGTCAATGACAAATATGATGGCATTAGCGTCGCGGTAGTGGTGCTCCCACAAGGAGCGGTGTCTCCCGTGACCTGACATGTCCCAAGCTGTAAAACCCACCCCACCATCTGAAGCAAATAGTTTGATAAAGACACGTCATAACTATCTACATAACTACAGCCTGAACTTTGCAGTCCAATAGGGTGACACAGATATATCATTATAATAAAGTGAACACAATCGTCATATTTTTCACTGTCCTTTATCTGCACTCAATGGTGGGTGATATGATTGAAAGTTAGAGCTTGGTGATAAATGTAACATATTAGCATGTTCTTATCAAGCAGAAATTGCATTTTTTAAAACACCCTAAACACAGTTTACAAATACAGTAAACCCCCCTACAACGTTGACATAGGTACCCCTTTATCTTAGGGAATTTTATATGGGGTTAATGTTTTAAATTGTATTTTTACATTTTAACTAGCGGAAATGACTAATGAGTCATTTAAAATTGAAATATAATTTTTAAACATTAACTTCCCTGTAACATCCACTCTGATAATGCGGTACCTATCCCACCCAGCATTAAAGGGGGTTTACTGTACATGATTAATTTATTGAAGGAATATTATCAATATGTATATTGCAACTCACTTTGAAATTTCTCAACATTGAATCCGACCGTAGGTGTGGTATGCTGCAGTCTCCTTTCTTCTGGTTTGAAGCGTTCTACTAGCGTTGATTTTCCACTGTTGTTCAATCCAATTACGAGGACCCGTGCCTCCTTCTTCTTCAGCCCCAACCAGCCAGTTAGTCGATCAAACAAACCCATTGTTAATAGTAATTTCAATTGGCTATACTTATTCTTACATCTATCTCTTCTGAGAAGGAATCTAATTTATTATTTCCATCTGTAAAAAAACATGAAATAAAATGGGGGGGAAAAGAAAAAAGTCAATAAAGACTTAGTTTTTTGAAATTTAGTACCTACAAATTCACTCACAAATCACCAGTACTAAGCTTTATTATTTTTTTACAAAATACCGGATAAAAACTTTCACCTAAATTAATGATACAGTGTAAAAATACTATAATTTGACAAAATAGGCGCCACTGAAATCACTAGAAACATTATAAGTAGTTTTGAGATTTTATTTCTCATAAATTATATAATACGCACTAAAAATAACCACAGTTTCATGTTGCTAGTCTGTGTTATAAATAAAAATTCAATATTATTCAATCAATTACCATAATACAAACCTTTTTCATGCAACCTAAAAGATTTTCATATATTGAAAGATTGATTTATGAAATGAATTGCAATGAACCAATATTACACACTATGTTTAAAATATGTTTCCATTTTGCTATCCTCAAATTCGTGCAATTTTTTAAATTCTATTAATTGATCAATAAACTCAATGAAATGGCAAATGTCCGGATACTTCAAAATCATATTGCAGGATGTCTGCCACATTTGTTTTGTCTATTAAATTCTGGTTGCTATGGAAACACTTCTCTAGAACTACAAACTGATTGCCTATTATGTATTTGCTCAGTGGACGCTAAATCATATTTAATGGACGATTTATTATAGTTATAATATAAATGGTTTTATGTGTATAGGACCTCTATTTTTGCTTTAATGGACATTTAATATTTCTATGGAAAAACCATACATATACGGTAACCAATACTGATACAAACTAGCATATAACAATTGACTATTGCCGATTATTACATGCTAGTTATAAGTTATAATTAACATGAAAAATAATAGGTATAAAGAATTTAAAAAATAACAATTTTCCTTGCCTCATTACGTACATGTACCATGTGTAAAAACAATCAACCACTGAGTGTGATAAAATTGTGAAAAAAGTTCAATTGTGTTTGAAAAATATCAATCCTTTTTTTTAATCGTACCACTTAGCTTGCAAATAGCATTACTAACATTATTAATCTGTGATTTTGAATGAGTAAAAATGTAAAATTAATAGGTTAATAAAAGGTAAATTTTAGGTAAATAAAGAGACCATGAAAATACTTTGCACTATGGGTAGATTTTCCATACAGTGTGGGACACAGTGTGATGTATGAAAAAAAATTATTAATATTTAGTTATATTTCAATTATTTAATGCATAAATTTACACTTAAATGTATATTTTATGAACCTAAAAATAGCATTTTATCTGACAATAGAATGCCAAACTCGATAATAGCATCGCTATACGTACGGTTATTTTGTAAAGATCTTTGCACGCCCTTTCAAATAATTTGCTTTTGCATACTGCACTATAGAAGCTGCGAGGCAGCATTATTTATTACATTTTATAGTTTTGTCATTACATTATAGGTTCTTTTGCGGCGTATTTTTGGCTACTTAGTTACTTATCTAGTTCTCATGGAGGACTATTACTTGCACAGTAGATGGTCTCTCTCCATCCGGAACAAACCTGTGATTACTTTTTTTTTATTTGTTTGGGAATTATACAGCTTGTACATAAAAAATAGTTAGATTGACAATGATAAAAGCCAATGAAATAATTCCACATAAATGTTATGAATACCGTTGAATATTACCGGAGAAAAAAGAGAAGAGATGGTGGGTGTGTGTGTCTTCAGGGGTTACGGGAAAGAGAGTAACATTTCTGATGGCATCGCTCCATCTTGTTGAGGCACTTCTTCCAATCAACTTTATTCTACCATATCGCTCTCTCCTTTCAACAACGTCACAAGTCAAAAAACTCGATTTTTTAGGAGATTGTTTTTAAAGTGTAAAAATATAATACAATGTATTAAAAATAAATATCAAGCCACTTATTGTACTTTTTACTGTGCAACAGATCTTTTTAGGTAAAACCTGAATGTTTTTTCTCCATTTGAAAAATATTAATTATATTTATAAAATAAATAAAAAATACCTTTTCTTCAAAATGCAAAAACAACACTTTCTGCCCTGTAGCGGGTAAATATTAAGTTAAAAATATGCCTCTTTTACTGGGATATAGTACATTTTCTGGGCATTCCGAAAACATGCACAACTGAAAATGGACGATTTTTGAAATATGACGTTCTTGAAAGGAGTGAGCGATATCTGTTACTATAATTGTGTCACCTACTTTCAAAATCCACCAGATCCATGCGAGTCGATTTTTCAAAACGTGCAAAATTTTCCGGGTAGCATTTATGTTTAAAAGATTTGTCTATCTTTAGACAAAATATTATGAAATAGAGAATTTAAAAATTTTTTTAGATTTCTTTCAGTACTTAAAAAAAAAAAAAACACGAGACACAAACCGATAACGACGTCATCTTAATTTTTGACCTATCCCCTCTCTCTGATTGGCCGATATGGGTCAGAAGGCAAGTTCCATGAATATAGCGGAATTTGAAATACAATGCTGTTTTTAAGTATTTTTTAGCAGAGTTTTCAAGTATATAAATATTTTAAACAATAAATAAAACCTACAATCGGCATTCCAATAGAGTATTTATTTTAAAATCTAATAAAATTGGATCTGGCGGATATCGAAAGTAGGTGACACAATTTAAATCTATTTTTTTCTATGCTTTATATTGATTTGACATTATTACAGCATTAAATCAAAATTGCTCCATTTTATTATTAAAAAATAAATGGTAAGAAAAATAAAACTGCAAAATATTATGTATGTGATTTATTTTTATATTTAAAATAGTTTTCCTTAATTGACATTCCGTACAATATTCTTATAAGGCACTTGAAAATATATGTGTAAACATCTTTCAAAAAGCAATTAGATATAATATCATAAACAAATTTATTTATGAAAATTGTAGAAATATTAAAAAAATCTCATATTTATTTAAAGTTATCATTTTGTCGATGTTTTTTCATATCGCTTGAAAAAAAAGACAATCATTTGTGTTTTTATTATAATATACACAAAAATATTAAAATTTCATATTTTTGTAGGCCTAAATGGCTTATTATTAAAAATAGATCAAATTGTGGTTAGAACCCAGAAACTCTGACTAAGAGTCGCAACAATAACTATAGAACCACAACTCGACATTCACATAAATAGTTATATCTTTCTTCCTCTTTTTATCCACACCAAATTCCGGATAGGGCACCGTATTTCATTAATTGATCACTCACTAGCTAACAAATTAACTACTTAACAAGAAACATTTATATTTTGCGTCAGATATTGACAATAATATTTTTTATCAATTTTACAAAAAATACAAATTTATATAGATAGAAATTATCACAGCAAGAGGATTGAACATACAAAATAAGCATGTACATAGAAAAAAGGCACAACAGTATATAATACAAATAAATTGTCCCTAATTGGCAGAATGCTTCAAGTCAAAATATTTTCAGATATTAAATTTTTAGGTGAAAAATTTGACAGTTAATTCAAATTTTCCATAAATATTCAGTCATCACACATAATTATGTGACCGTTAAAGGGCCTCAAAGTTATTACGCTCCTCCAGATAGTAAGAACATGTGAAGTAATATTTATTTTATTTAATAAAAAAAACAAAATAAGCTAAAATTACAATTCAAAATAAATATACATAACTTTTGACAGCCCTTCTTCATCCGCACCCCAATGGTGCATCATATAAACGGAGTGTTATCTTAATCGTTAACACATGAAGGAAAGGTGATCAGCTCTCCGCTTCAGGTCCAGGGTAATATTGAATAAATATTAGAGTGAAAAAATCCTTTATTTTTATTTGGCCCACCCTGGGAATCCAACCCAGGACCTCCAGAACGGTAGCCTAGCCTGTTAGCCATTACACTACGGAAGCGGACAATCCCAGTTGAGAAAAATACTGCTAGCAAAATCATATACATATTCATACCGTAGTATGTAATTCAATACAAATCTGGGCATTTTAAGTATCTCGTACTAACAATTGTTTTTATTTTTTTATCTTACATAACTATCATAAAAATAGCTTCTTTGGATCATGTATAATACATGTAGGAAATTATAGTAATATCCTACTTATTTATCCCATGTGGTGATTTACAGAAAAGACATGATAAAAAAAAATGTGAACATAATCCAACTTGAAAATAACAAATATGAATTCATTGCATCGCAGCAAAAACTAACTGTCTGCCCCAAGATTCGAAGTCAGATACTCTCATTGTTTGTCAAGGAACTTTATCCATCTAAGCAAAGCAGACACTAACCTCCAATATGAAATTAATGATTACATGTAGTAAAATTGACTGCTAACACCATGTATCATTGAATATATGAAACCTATCTTTTTTGCTATAGGGACCATTGAAAGTGAAAATGATTTCACAAATTGGAATAGGAACATATTTTATTTATACATATTTTCCCGTCAATTAGTAAATTGAAAATTTTGAAATAAATGGGCAATAGTATTCTGTTTATTTATATGGTATTGTTAAAATGGTACTAAAAGATTTCAAATCATTATGTAGATGTTGATAACATGTTAATTTGTAATCGAATACTCCGTACTCTCAAGTAAATATTCCTTCCCAAGTCCTACATAAGAGATAATGACTCAATGTACCAATATGTAGGTACCCCTGAACATAAATCAACTATTTTAAAAGTTTGTATACTTAAATACCTAAAATATCTCAGTAAACCATTAAAAGAATAACATTTCTGTATTACGAAACATGTTTTGACTCAAGTTTTCTTGCATTTTAATCACGATCCGGCTTCAAATATCAACTTTGCCATTTGACTTCTTTCTCCGACTGTTACGGAAACAAAATTATCCTTAGCCAAAGTATTAATACACTTGTCTGTCAGTACGACGTTGCCAAATTGCACCCCGCCAATGTCTGGTTTACCATCTGGATAAGTCGTGTTTTTTAAGGAGTTATCAGGAGGGCAGTATAGTGTTTCGTCATATTTAAATACCAGCCCGGGTTCCACGGCTCTGAAAGTATGCACTTCGAGGGAATACTTTACAAACAACTCAAATAATGACGTGATGTCGTCTTCGGATTTCGCTAGAAGAGTTTCTATGTCCTTGTCAGAGCGGACTATCGGGTAACGATCTTGGACAGCGATACGAACTGTAAGAAAAAAGAGATTTTGATTAGTCTACCTCTTCATCTTCTTCTGGCCCTGCTTCACAATAGTGCAAAGAGCGCCGCATTAAATGAGTAGTCCACTTGCAAACCACGGTACATTAGTAAAATTAAGTTTTTTAGCCAATGGTGGCAATCGGTAGAAGATTATATTATCTTCTACTTGAGCTTTTTTGAGAGATTTTTAAAAGTGAACTGTCGATCGGCATAGCGAGTTTTGCTAGAGCATGGGTTGGCAACCTTTTGTTGTAAAAGGGCCAAATATTTTTCATGGGGATAGTGCGGGCCGCACTTGCAGTAGGTATACATACAATATTTATGTACAAATATTTTAGTTTTAAAAATAAAACGCTAAGTGTATATTTGAACGACATTTATTGTATTTAATAAAATCAATGAGATTCCCTTCGCTCCCTTTCTCACTTCCTTTCACTCGATTGTGTATAATATCGTCCGTCATGTGCGTTGCGGCGAGAATCTCGCGGGCCGCACCAAGATGTCTCGCGGGCCGCATGCGGCCCGCGGGCCGCAGGTTGCCGACCCATGTGCTAGAGTATTGATTTTTCTATTCCATTTTTTTCCTAACTTAACAAGTTTTGGCAGATTATGTTTAATATGGATGTTCTTCTTTTTCTTCTTTTTGTAGATCCTAGGGATCTGTTTGTGAAATATGGATGTTAATATTTATAATTTTCTACTGCTTGAAGCCATTGGCTAAAAAAATTTTTTTTTTAACATAACGTGGTTTGCAAGTGGACTACTCAAATGGTATAATTCAAATACTTAAAATGAATTATCGCAAATCAAATGCCAAGAAAATGAGTGGAGGAATGTTGTTACCGTTTATATAATCCCGGCTGTAGAAAGCTATCACGGAGTAGTCCCACGGAGCGAACCTCCCAGCCAGCTTACTGGGCGGAGTTCCGCTAGCCAGGGCCGGATGGTAGCGCTGGAAGCCCATCACGCTGAACACCTGGTACCCTTGGATGCTGTTCATCCGTACCTGAAACATCAACATTTTATATAACAATCAATAGAGTACTACATATTTTGCGACATAAATTTTATTATGCGCAATACTTGTACTATCCCACTCATTATGTTTTATTTCATTTCACACTACTAGTTTCGAAAATTACAGATGTTTTCATCGACAGGTGATTACAAAAACTAATGAGCAAAAAATTATTCACGTATATGTAGAGGTGGGTGGCGTAATAACTAGAGGAGGGCGTTAAGGGGCGGGACTTTGTTTAATGGAAAGATAGACAATAATGGTGATGTATTTTTGAAAAGCATACTATTAATTTATGTCTTACCATAATTTATTTTTTATGTATTTCTAAATTTTCTTAATTGTTCATGACTTGACCTTTATAATAATACAAGTGTTTCATTTTTAAAATAATCACCATGTCATTCCACAAAGTAGATGCCAATTGAATTAATAATATTTAGAATTATGCGTCTTCACTGGGGTTACCCATACCAAGGGCCAAATGAGCTTTTCATCATCCTCCTAGTTGTAAAGAAAGTTTCATTCATACGACTTGTTTATTTTTTGTTAAAACCGTGAATATCTATTGTGGATTTCACTCAGGGCAAACATATGTTTGAGATATTCTTAGTAAAGAGATAATTTACTAAGAATCAAAAATCCGTGTTCGATTTCTGATTGCGTTAATTGAATTTTGAGTTCCACAATATAAACACAAAATCAAGAATTACATATTCACCCTGTTCAAAAAGTCCGGTTTGATCTCCATGTGCGGGCGCCCCATCAGTATCAGACTCTCCGGAGGGACTTTCCTCAGGGCCTGGTCGCATATGGCGATGCTCAGCAGCCCTCCTGGTCCTCGGAAACCCGGAGTGCCCGCGGCCGGCAGTCTTATGGACACCCACCCGATCTTCAGTCCCTCCAGCCTGAATTTCTGAGACAACTCCAGGCTCAATGTTTTCAGAGACCCAAATAGGTCTTCCGGACCCTTGCTCGGAGTATCCACGGAATATAGAAGAACCTAAAGAAAAAAAAAACAGTATAAATATAACCCAGAACAATCAGTTGTGAGAGAGGTAAGTGACCGAGCGAAGCCAACCGAGAACCTTGATTATCTAACAGTAGATGGAATATACTAATATAATAGAATATACATAGCTGACCACCCCGTATTTTCAGAATTGCAACTTGGCAACCATGGATAGGCAACCGTGGAAGGCCCAAAACCGCAAGGAGTTGTAAGCATTGAAGGAGACCTTCACCCAGCAGTGGGTGGATGTGGGTTGAAGCTATAACCATGGATATAGTAAGAATTGATAAGGATATAGTAAAAATCGATTGTAGCGCAGTATGATCCATAATCCTGAAATTATCCGGAACATTGGTCTGTGTGTTCCCGATAGTTACCTAAGACAGCGTCCACATAGATTGTTTCACATTCCTATACACAGGACTAACCTGCCGTGGTTATGCTTGTAGGAAGAGCTCCGCTATACTGAACAATATCTCATTGGGTGTTGATCTATTCCATGTGTCTGAAGGAGTTTTCTGAAGCGGGATTCTTCTACACCTTTAGCAATAGTTCTTGCATATATTTTATTTTAATGTATTTTTAATGCATACGATTTAAATTTTTTATAGTTTGTAATGTATATATTAATTGAAATAAATAAATTGAAAAATTGAAATTGAAGAATTGCCAACATTACAGAAAGGTCGCTCCAACTTGATCCACTATGATTAATCGTAAAGCTAATTCAGTGATAGTCCTGATGAAGAGATGGATAAGTCTCGAAACCGGTAGACAAAAATCTCAGTTAGTGGTTATATACTGACATTACTAACATTTTTGTAAGAGAAGGAAAAAAATAACTACAAGATCTGACTGGTGTGATTTTTTAATTCTTACCACTCTGTAGGCCAGACATTCTGGCCCGTATGATTCTAGTAGGCAGCTCCGTGAGCCACAACGTCTGGCCCGGCACAGGTATAAGTTTAATCATTGATATCTCTATCACCCAAGTATATTCTACCAAAAAATATTTGAGATAAATGCGGTTAATCATCGCAACATTTTGAATTAACCAACATTTCTTCAATAAAACTTTCCATTATTTAGATATAATCTAGGAAAAATAGATTATCATTTTGAGTGATAGAATATTTGTCATACGCTAATATTTTTTGGGACAGTCAGTCGTTATTCTTCATTTATGACGGTTCTCCAAGGATACTCCCACTTTTTGGGACCATATTTTTTCGTTTTGTGGATGTTTCAAAATGTTGTGATATTAGTGTTAGTAGTTAAAATAACAGAAATTGCATTTTACGTGTTTATAATAAATATTTAATAGTTAATCCGCCATGGAAAACTATGAAAGTTACACTTTCAAGTTCAGTTATAAAAACGAATGGTCATACGAATTGCCAGACAGAGTGTCCCAAAATTAGGGAGCCAAAAGATTTATTTTAATGGTACAAAAACGTCACATTTTTTTGATCAGAATAACTGATCAGTTGGAAAAGGTTAAAAATAGAGTGATTATGCTTACCAAAAGAAGATACACTTTGTCTTTTCTTTCCATGCACGTAGTTTCGTAGTGCTTGACAAACTCCAGGCCCGCGGTGACCTCGTGCTCCCAGACCGGCATGACCAGAACGATTCTGGAATTTTCCGTCACGTACGGAACTGGCAACACGGCCGCCTTGCCGAGCGGTTTGAACACTTCCATCCTCTTGAGGATCAGCGGTCCGCCCCCGCCGGACGGGTCGGCAGAGTCGCGGAAGTTTATGTCCAGGATGTAGCTCATGCCGCGGGAAGGGTCGAACCGCTTGTAGCCGTTGACCAGCGAATGGTATTTGAGGTTAGGATGCTCGTTTTGCACTTTCAAAGTGGCAGCGTTGATAATATACTGAAAAAACATTAAACTGAGTATTAACATATCGCTCACTCCTTGAACAAAACTCTCACTCTAGAACGTCAGAAATAAAAAAACTTGATTTTTCAGGAGAACGTTTTTTAAGTTTAAAAATATAACACAATGTATTAAAAATAAATATCAAGCCACTTATTGAACTTTTTACTGTGCAAAAGATCTTTTTAGGTAAAACATGAAGGTTTTTTCTCCATTTGCAAAATATTTAGTATGTTTAAAAAAATAATTAAACAATACCTTTTCTTCAAAATGCAAAAACAACATTTTCTGCCCTGTAGCGGGTAAATATTAAGTAAAAAATATGCCCCTTTTGCTGGGATATAGTACGTTTTCTGGGCATTCCGAAAACATGCACAACTGAAAATTGACGATTTTTTATTTATGACGTTCTTGAAAGATATGTTAGATAAATACAGCACAAATTTCATATAATATTTTATATACTGTAAATCTATCTAACTAACTACTAATCCCCTTCTGCCTACACAAAAAGTGAACAAGTATTTGGAGGCACATCAAAATGTTGTAGATTTACTTACGTCGATATCTCTCTTATCAGCGTGTGAGTGCGGCTGTATGTTGGAGAAGTCGCTGGGCATCAGCGAGGAGTTGGCCGTGAAGGCCGTGTACACGGGCTGGTGGAAGCGGTCGGGAGGCGGCGGCGCGGGCAGTGTGGGGTCCTCCCGAGCCCCCGCGGGCCAGGGGGCCCCAGGCCGGCTCAGCGCCTGCGCCAGGGTCGACATCTCCTCCTGGGTCCACTCCAGGTGGAGCTGGAAGGAGATGGAAATAAAAAAATTAATAAATAGTGAAAAATCAATGAATAGAATAAATAGGGTACTAGAAATCCCTTTTCGTAAATCCAGACTAGCAAGAGACACTAATTTTTCATAGCTCCAAAACTATTGAATTCATTCCATAAAGACTATGATTATTTTTAAAATACTAAGACTATATGAACACTAATTTTTTTAATTAGTTTCAATTTTGATTTTGAGTAAGATTTCGCTGAAATTATTTATTAAAAAAAAAACAAAAACAAAAAAAATCTGAATAGCTTCTTCTTTTAATGATAGTATGTGCTTATTGTTTTAATTTTTTAATTTTAATTTTTTGGTTTTTCTGTTTTCTATGAAAAACATTTATTTGTATTTTATATTAGCACTCGTAATCCATTTATATTTTTGATATCTGTCGTATTATTTCAGTACCCTTTATTATAACCTAAAATAAAGTGTATACCCACACACAGGCCTTGCCTTCGTGGGATCTATGTTTTATTTATTATTATTATTATTTTATTTGGGTTAACAACAGCAACATATGTATAAAAAAACATTAAAAGATATATATTAAACAAGCCAATTATAGTTAACCACAGAAACATAAAGATTAGTACAAAATATTTCGTGTAGATAGATCTAGCAAATAAACACGTATTTATGAGAGAAAATGTGTGTTAGAGAATATATTCATGTAAAAGAATATTTTTGTACTTGTAATTATAATTATATTCTCTTCTCCCTCTTATTCCTCATTGCTGAGGGTTGTGACCCTTGCAGAATCAATGAAACTTCTCCAGTTATCCCTTGACTGCGCTGCACGTAGCGCCCAACCACTGATATGCAAAATTATATTATGATATGCAAAAAAAAACAAATGACAATATGGAGAATCGAAGATGGACTGATAATAAACTTACCCTTGCGAAATACATCTGCAGAGTGTAGAAGTCAGAATATTTAGTAAGCGGGTAGACAGATATAGCGTTATCAAACTCGTCATTCTCAATCACAGTTTTGAGATCTCGATTTAGTTCCCAGTCATTGGGTAACTTGAAACCTTTTAGGGATTGTTCCTGTAAATAATTGAAAACATTAACAACAAACATAACTAACAAGTGTAGGTCCCTCTCCAACCACAAGAGCTCGGTCTGTTTATTGGAGAGAACTGCGTTTTTAATTTTAAGATTGTAAGTAGAAATGTTTAGAAAATGAATTAAAAATTATTTAAAAAATCTTTTGTAACCATATTAAATAAATAAAAAAAATTAAACACTGAGTAAAATAAATATAAGTATGCAATCCCGAGTGCCCTAAATATTGCTGATTCTTTTCTTTTCCTACCTACTATTACCCCTCTATTTTTTTTACCTAAAAGTAATAATGACCTTCACCCTTAGCATAAAGTAATAATGAGGAACTTCTCAGCATTGAAGAGGGCAACAGGTTGTTGCCAAAACTAGTTGGTTGTTAGTAAAAATGTGAGTGGATAAAAAAACAAAGTCTTTTGTTTCTCAAAATAATATATCAATATGATCCACAAAGTTAATGCTTCCAATATTCAAAACATTCTCAGCATTTGCTCATTGCTGGGAGAATACCACGTAAAACTCCTCAGGAGAAGTCGGACTGTTGACTATCGTCGACAGTCCTTCCATTCCACTAGATGAGGGTTTGGCATTTTGTGTCTTAGCTTAGTTTATGGTAGCTATGTCCTTCACTATTTTTACCATTTATAATACCAACTCTCGTGAGAGTTCCTTTATGAACTAGCAAGGATCCGGTGTCGGATAGGTCCTCACCCAGGCCCCTGCAACGCGCCTCCAGCTGTTATCTTTGAATAACCGGTGCGGTGTTTGCTCACCTGGATAGTCTGCGAACATCGGAGTCCCGTGCTGTGCAGGACGCAGCGCCCGATGTTCTCCGAGAACTCGGGCGAGTAGGAGTTCCTCACGCACCAGTCCAGGTTCTCCTTCACCTTCCTGATCACCGAGTTGCTCAATAGCATACCTGCCTCTGGAAACATACACCAAACTATAACATCAGGTACACTAATAACAATACCTATCTATTATAGGATAATAGATATTCGACACATCTGGTTAGTTAAGATACTTGGTATTTCAGTTTCAGCATTTAATAAAACATTGATAAAGCATCTTTAGAGCAGTACATATTATTAACAAACAGTTTGTTTGTTGAATGTTTTTCTCAGATACTTTGTGGCACATTTTATAAACTTTATAAAATTAAACAACTTTATTTTAACCACTTTTTTATTATTAGTACACTTTGACCTACTGGTTTCGACAAGAACCTTGTCATCATCAGGGTTTATTAAATTCTAAAACATTGAAAACATTAAAATGCTCATAATTAATTACATTCCCTTACCAAAAACTTCCACACTCCGTAAAAAATCCTAATTGTTATTTTTATTATGCATTGCATAGCAACCCCAAATAACAACTGATGGAATAGTTTGTTACTTATATATTACTATAAATTTGACAAACCAAATCCTAATGTTTCATTTTCATTTTTCATTCAAACCCTCATCTGCACCCGAAGGTGCATAGGGCACTGCATCATATAAACGCAGTGTTATCTTGATTGTAAACACATGAAGGAAAGGTGATCAGCCCTCCGCTTCAGGTAGCAGCCCAGGGCAATATTCAATAAATATCAGAGTGCAAAAATTACATATTTATTTAACCCACCCCGTGGGAATCGAACCCGGGACCTCCAGTACGGTAGCCCAGCATGTTGACCATTACACTACGGAAGTGGGCTACGGTGAATAATCATTAACCCTTTCCGGTCCCTCAAAATTAAAAAAAAAAATCTAGTTAGACAGTTACATTCCAATTGGAAAAAATCTCATTGATTCGGCAGTCACTTTGTGGTAAAATCTATCCATTTTTAATTAACCCCCTCTTCAACCTTCAACGTCCCAAGGACCCAACTCTAAAATTTGGAATTAGCTTCACGTACGGTGTTTGAAAATGATGCGGAATGCATCGAAACACGTGTCACAGTAGATTTTAAGAAATAGTGGTATTTACTAAGTAAATCATTAATTAAAAATGGAAAAAATCTTTTGTCCTCTGCTCCACACACTATTGTGTAGATACGAGTGACAAAAAATTAAGCTTGGAATTTAAATAAATAATACTAATGATGAAAAAAATATCGAATAACATCCGACATGGGACCTAAGAGCAAAAAATCGATGTCGAATGAGATTCGACATTGGACCAGTAGGTGTTAAATGACCAATGACAAAATTAACAACGAAAGACATCCAGACTTACCTAGACTGCAATAGTGACTATCCTTCTCCGGGGTACTTCCGAGGTATACATCTTCACTAACGCTTATTCCGTTAACCACTTCCAGTAGTTTTCTACCATTCACAAATCCAGAATCTGATATCAGATAAAAGTAGTCGAATTCTTCTAAATAATTATCAGAAATGTACTTCAACACGTGGAACGGTTTTAAAATTTCCCTCGTATCAGTAAACCCCACAATATTAGTCAAATTCAAGTTGTTTTTGACAACATTAGCGGTGATAAAGAATTTTATTTTATTCGCTAAATGGGCGAGGGTTTTATTGATAGCCGTAGCTTGAAAATTAATATTCGCTTCGGAAGTTAACACCCCGATGAATAATTTTTCCCTTATCCCCAGTTCTGTGCTGTAGTACCGCGGCCTCTGTAGAATTTGAGCTTCCTTCTTAGGGCGCATAGGCTTGTTTTGTAAATTCAACCTCGGCTCGTATTCATCGGTTGTGGGAGACGGCGAAATTACTTCCTCTCGGGTGTTAGTATAAACATCACTACCGTTGCACAGTAATTCGTCGTCCAAGGATGCAAAATTTAAAGTCACAATCAACCCGACACATAACCCAATTAGGAAGTAAGAATTGTTTTTAATTTGAGAATAAAAATAACGCATCAATAACATCGCGAAATAATAATACTACAGTAAAAATAGACGAAAATTAATATTTTTAACTAGTCGAACTTAAAAATACATCTTTATAAACAACACCGCCTGACAGACGATATGACAACTGAAAGCCATAGAAAATCGCAGGATATGTCGCGAAGGTCACTTAAGTTTTGTCTTTGCTATGGAACAGCACAAAAAACGTACAGTACCTACTTACAGGGTCATGGTCGAATAATTTCAAAACCAACCTCTGTTCAAGATGTTGATTTCTAATTATACCATAAATTGAAAGCATTTATTGCTAATGTTTCAGCCACCCTTTTAGAGGCCATTTTCAGGGCGTTTTGTAATGGGTGCAGTGAATAACTGGTGTCAGGAAATTATCAGTCCAAGTGCCAAACAGTGACAACCCACTGGGATGCCAGATAGTAAATTGATATCCGGGTGAAATTGAACAGGTCAATAAAAGATGAGATTCATATTGTAAATATTTTAATTTTTCACTTATCATTATAAATAGTTAACGGTAGGGTACAAACTTAATAGTTAAAATTAACCCCGGATTACAAGTAACAGACGATGCAAGCTTCAGAAAAGAGTTTTACGGTGTAAACATTAAAACAAGGAGATAGAAAATTTGCAAACATTGCCAATATTGACTATCAGATTCTTCAGCATACAATCAATGGGGTGTGTGTACAATAAAACAAATAATGCAATCTAAATTTCATTTTAATTGAAAAATTGGGACAACTTATCTAATTAGGTTAAAAAATAACAATAATGATGAAGAATACTTAAAATAAAATTCAACCATTCTAGTGAAAAATAATAAATGTAAATTTCGATTATTTTTTTTATGTTTCAACATCTGAAAGGTTTAAATAGTATTTAGTGATATTCTGATATCAAAATTATAATTATTAAAACAAACAACATAGCAAATTAATTCAGTTTCCATAAATAACTAAACAGCAAGCAATAAATATGCTGATCAATGTATAAGTGAGTATAAAAATATTTTTGGAAAGACAATACCCTATTTCTTGCAAAAGAAATCCCTTCTCCCACTTAAATTTAAAAATAAAAAAGTAAAAGAAAACTTATTTAGTATGTAACATTTTCACAAGAATGGCAACAATTCAAGAATTCATAAAAACATATTTAAAATAAGCGCAATCGTTTCATTTTTTTAATAAAGAAAAATAACAAGAAAAAATATATCAAGGTTTATTTATTTAATTCACAATATTTTTTTAAAAATTATGTAAAAATAAAAGCTACACAATTAAAAAAAAAAGAGGGATCTGGCACACAAATAATCAAAAATAAAATGCATACCTCTTATGTATTATGATAAAATAAAATAAATTGAGCGGCAAAGAAAATAAATTAGTAAATTTTGTTTATTTTTATGATGTAAAAATGCATTGATACCATATATAAACCGATAGTTTTAGGCAAACTTTGGTATTGAGTAAATTATAATAGGTACTGTAAAGAAATTTATGTTTTTATTACAACAGCAACATTACCCGTAATATTCTTTAATTTGAATGTAACCATTTTGATAAATTTCCATGTTTATTTATCAATAAAAAATTAAAAGGAAGGGTTAGTATAGACACTTAATTTCAAACATAGACGAATAAGTTTTCGGGAAGTTATTTGGAGGTCAAGGGATTTACAGGGCTTATGATCTGTCAGAGGCTTGTTTCAGTGATTAATGTATAACCTGTGGGACATTTACCATCCTACCCATGATGTATACAACTCATATCTCACATGCTTTAGAGTGACCACTTAAACCAGTCGATGACTGGTTGTAAACCTTGTAAACTCCCGGACTTCTATATTTCTATCCCAAAAACCCCTTTGCTTCTGTTGAGTTATCTATAATATCTTGATTTATATATATAGCAATTTCTCAAGAGTTAAATTTAGTATGTATTTGTGTTCAAAGATTTGGACATACTAGAAATACTGTCAGGAAGAGTTCCTTTAGTTAAAATAATCCAATAAATTTTATCTACATATTCTACTGCCCGAAGGCAATGTTATAACATTAATGGAAAAATTATATGGAATATTAATATGCATTACTTTTACACACATCTAAACATACTTATTATTCTTTTCATATTATTCTTTCAATTTATATAATATAATATATAGAAAATATAATACAAAATACATTTCACAACAGTGCTCCTTATTTTTTACATTCTTATTTTTTTATTCAATTCACCAATCACCTTATATTGATATATAAGTGATACTTAAATTAGGATTGCCTTAGGATGCATGCAGCTCATACAGTAGATATTGCAAATACATGCAGATATTGGAAAATATTACACCACATATGCATAAGGGCCCTTAACACAATATTCAGTGTTGTATATACTATTATACAAATATTTTTGAAAACCAAATAATCGACATAAATCAATCACTGCATAAACAGCAATGCTCATCCGAATATGTTTAATTTAGAATAATTTATCATCAAAGCAAAGTTGGTACAAAAGGAGTACGGATGACAATGTGACATTCATGCTTATAATTCAAGAACTCTGTTAAATTTATTTGAAAATAGGACTTGGAGAAAGCTGTGAATTAATAAAATACGCCTTTGTTTTGGCAACACCAATTGTTTAAAAAAAACTACTAAAATTCAAAGCTTTGTCCCCGAAATAAAATAAAAAGTTTAAAAAAAAAACTCTCTCCCCAAATACAGTTTAGTTTGTAAGAACTCTCTTGCCGACATTTGAAAAGAATTTCAATTATAAATCACATATATTAGTGATGAAACAATAACAATAAATAAATTTCAAATTACTGGCCACCAATAATGAAGCAAGTTTTTAGTTGACTTTTTTCCATTTTTTTACCATAATATCCAGTAAAAAAAAACTGATAATTTTTAGTCATTTTTATTAATAGACATTTTAAGGTATGACCTTTTTACTACAAATTTTTTTACCCCGAGTAAGACCCTGCAAGGATGACCAAAACATTATTATAGCAATCTGAGCCCACCATCCACCCGCAGCAGTTATAGAGTCCTGAGGGACTCTCTGTCAGCTGCACATAGAGGAAAATCTTCAAAATATTTCTGAAGAAATAAATATTGCTCTATTCAAAACATTAGTAGGAAAGCCAGGTTTTTTTTCTCACAGTTTGACTTTAAAAGTGTTTCACAGCCGCAAACAGCAATTTACGGCTATATTATATCGCTGGATGAAATATAGAAAGTTTGTAATTTTATTAAACTCCTTTTATCATTTATTAGCACCCAAAGGTGTGTATTGCACAAATTGAATTTGTGCAGTGGTATCTTAATTGTTAATTATATAATGTGAAGATGATCAGCCCGAGAGACAGAAAATTACAATGTAATTGTTAATGATATCAAGATGTATAATCTAAATCTGTAATGCAGTGATTGATTTACATTGAGGATGCTGCATGTAAAACTAGATTAATCTATAATTATTATTCTAGCAATCTACCATACTGATGTGATGCATTTAGTATTCCTTTAACAGTTTATATCAATAAACTTCATTCAGTCAACAACATATTTATAAATGTAAGGAATGATTGAGATAAATAAAAAATCTTCTGGAATATTTTTTGATACTAATAAAGGAGACTAATTTATTCATACAT
Organism: Brachycentrus maculatus; assembly: GCF_059751285.1. NCBI lineage: Eukaryota > Metazoa > Arthropoda > Insecta > Trichoptera > Brachycentridae > Brachycentrus > Brachycentrus maculatus. The sequence goes on along the minus strand of NW_028280985.1, from coordinate 609,650 downwards.
ATTTTGATGTTATTTATTCTGATAATCTATTACTTGATTCAATTTATGTGAAAAAAACTACAGAAAACATTTCGAATACTTTATTTAGTGATTAGGATAAAAGTCCTGAAATCAATATCATATCATAATCATACAATGAATTTTTGAAGATCTTTAACATGTATAAACCCCTCCTATGCCTAAAATCGCATCAATTTAAAGTTTTACATTTATTTAGTGTGTACTGCTTTTATATTTAACTCCACTAACCAAAAAATGTATTAAATAAAAATCGAATACAAAACTCAAGCAACATAGTAAAAAAAATGTACCAGACAAACTATGTTTAAATCCATCCCGATTAGATTGTGTTTTTTTGGCATGCGATAATATATGCAGGAGAGGTTTATATATTATACGTAATAGTAAAAATAAAGTTTTGAAATGCCTGTCGTATTTTATTTAGAATATTTTTGACCCAACTGACTCTCAAGATTTCATTGTAAGTTTTAAAAATATCTGGCAGTGTATTTTGTATATATTTTTCAAAAAGATGTCATCAACATGGCAATATCAGTACCAGGACCATAGAAAAGAAGCAATATGTAATACTTTTGCTTGTAGTAAAGGGTTTTATAAAAACGAAGTATGTATGTACCATGTAAACCGCAATATACAGCAATGTTTGCGATATATACCTAGATTGAGGTCTAAAAATCTACTTTTCTTACTCGTTCCAATTTCAAAAGTTAAAATGGCGACTCAGAAAGAGCTAAAGAAATTATCCTTTGAAAAATTGGAGAGTTTGCGTGAATCTAGATATGTATAAGGAATTAAACTACCCATTTTTAATTAAAGTTTTACTAAGTAAATACCGCTATGTCTTAAAATCTGCTGTGACACGTGTTTCGATGCATTCTGCATCATTTTCAAACACCATATACGGTGTTTGAAAATGATGCAGAGTGCATTGAAACACGTGTCACAGTGGATTTTAAGAAATAGCGGTATTTACTAAGTAAAACTTTAATTAAAAATGGATAGATTTTACCACAAAGTGACTGCCGAATCAATGAATGAAATAATTCAACTACCCATAGAAACGCATCATGTAAGCATGATATAAAAAAGGTACCATAGAAATATACTAATCTGGCGCGTACACTTTACTCATTAAAAAAAGTCTCTCCTTTCAGGCAGTTTAAATCATATCATAATGACAAAAATGAAAAAATCTCAACTCATATTTGTTGAGCATATTTGAATACAAAAATTATAAAAAAACAGAGGTGAGGAGGTTAAAGACTCATAATGAATTAAAACTATTTTCCATTTTGTTTCAAATTTGTTTGACAAGTCGAGCTAAATTCGAAGCCATGTTGTATTTAGGGTAATACAATATAAAAATCTGTTATTGGATGGAATGATTGGCTGTTATTTTTTTATAATATTCAAAGCCATTTTAATTCTGCTTATTAAATTTTAGTTGTTGTTTTCAATTTATGTACAAAACCTACTTAGGAAATAGTTTATTTATTTATATTTAATTTAAATCTTACCAGGGAGCTCAAAAAGTTTATAAAACTGATATGTTTGTATAAAATAGTGATTACAGAATATAAGCTCAAGTACTTGGGAGTCAGTTGGAGTCAGTGAGGTTTTAAAAAAATACTACATAATATTTTTCATTAAAAAAGAAGGCAATTTGTGATGTTTATAATTTAGAAATTTATTTTAGAAAAAGAAAGAAACAATTTATAGAAATATATTTATTTATATAATCACAACAGAAACGTTGGAGCATTCAATAAAGAACAGAAAAAATAGTAAAACAAAAATTTCACAATGGTAATTTTTTTTATCAATTTAGAAGACATAGAAATAGTTATGTATGGAAAACATTTCATTGTATGGTAAATAGGTTTATCAAAATCACGTTCAGTTCAATTGTGAATATCCATACGCACATTTCTTAACTCTATCAATAAAGTATGTATGTAAGACTATATTAGGATTATTTATAATTAGTATCCAGCTTGATGGTGCCAATGTTGGAGCCAGAGAGTGATTTGATCACCTCGAAATTTAGAAAAAAACTTATAGAAAACTGATCCCATCGCAACCAAATTGAAAACTTAAATTAATAATATTAAAAAATATAATTAATTAGCAAAATTTGCTTTAGTTATAGTAACCGAGTCAAAATAAAAGTTTCCATTCATACAGCGCTAAGCAATGATTATGTTGTCATATGAGGCTTACAAAACCGATAAATTGTATATGAAAATAAAATTTCAATGTATTGTCTATAAAATCACTGAAAATGCTAAACTTTTCATAAAAGGTAGCATAAAATATATATTTTTTTAATGTACAAACGTAAATTTTTATGACGCTTTAATCCAAATACTGCAGTCAGTTGCTACAATGTAGTTTGCAAATATGTAGATATTATGCCAAAATATGCTAACTGTGTAATATAAAAACCAAGATATCATCCGTTAAAAAAAACTAAGATTATACCAATCTCAAAAACCAAGATTCACCCATCACAAAAACTAAGATTTTACCCATCTAAAAAACCACGATTTCACCCATCATGATAATCAAGATTTCTCCCAAACCAAGATTTCTCCCAAACCAAGATCTCACCCGTCACAAAAACATTACCACAAACATTACCTCCATAAGAAAGAATTTCACAAAAATTAAAATGAGAAAGTAAGGATATTGATTTAAACATGCATAAAATCGTTTTTCAAATACAAAAAAATATTATAAAACCATTTCAAATATATCTGTAAATGCATAAGAGACATTTTGCAACAGAGGTTTACAAAATAATTCATTATTAAGCCTGCTGAGTTCATAAATAAAATGAGTGTGATGTATTTACTACAAGTGATTCTTGCCCAGCGACCATCATCATACGCCTGCTAAAACTACATCAAATCCATTGTACAATCACATATCTGCGACCCGTGGCCGTTGGGAGAGAAGAGACCGTGTCGTCACATGTATTGTAATGCATAACTATAGTGCAAAGTGAGCGCCCATTAGAAAATCGACCCCTTACCGCCAGAACATAGGGAGCGCCAATTTGAGATGAATCATTTTGAAACAAGTCAATAGTAGCTGTGTAAAAGTGAATTTAGTATTTTATTTTTGTGAGCTTTGTATTGTAAACAATGACAAAGCAATATTAATTGAATTTTTAAGATTTTTACGGCTGTACATATTCTTATTACTTTTTTCCAAATTATCATACTGTTACCCAATTACTGATTTTTCGGCGGCGGCTATATTGTCAAATTATAAATTTTTGAAACACATTGTTCTAAAGATAACACTCCTCAGATTCATCAGCATTTTGTCATTAAAATATTATTTTAAAATATATAAAATATGTAGAAGATGGATTTCAATATACAATTTGAGATTACAAAAACTCATCTTCCGAAAGAATTCATCCTTGTAATGTTCTACTGGGAAGGGGGTTATATGGTGATGATATATATATGTATATAGTGAGGAATTTGCTTACCGAGAAATTCACTCTACGACCAGTTAAAAATTTGATCGGCTAGCATCCGTACAGCCAAACATAATTTCACCATTCAATCGTGATAATTTGCATTAATATTAAACTTAATTAGAAGAAATGGATTCAATAACACAACTCTTATTCGCAAATGACAGCCAGATCACTCCCGTTTCTGTCGGCGGAATCGCTCTTGAGGGACATGTCTCCGTTGACCTTGATCTCCTCCTCGTATATCTTGACCTCCTCGCCGCTGTTGAGGACCTCGTCCATGATCCTCTTGGCCCCATCGGCGTTGGTCCTGTTTCTCCGCTCCGCATCGCCGTTGCGGTCCACGTTCTTGTCCAGGGGGCTGCGCTCCTCGTGGGAGCCGTTCTGCTGGCTAATGGTCACCTGCGCCATGGCGCTTGCAACGGAGTTGTCAGCCTTGGTTTCCATGCAGAGCTGCGCCGGGAACGGCGTGGTGAAGGAAGTCCACTCTTCCATACCGTCGGCGAGGTATTCGATCGAAGACAGGAACACTTTGCCTGAAATAAAGGATCGAAAACTCAATATGGTTGAATCAAATATGGATTTTGATTTTAACCGCCCTACACATATGAGCGTATGTGATATGTTAAGTGATAGTGTTTTTTTCTGCGCCATTCTGCAGTAATTCATATAACATACACGCATGAGAAAAAATATTTGTGCCAAAAATATTTAATGCTTACCGGATACACATCCGGAAGAGAGAGGGAATGCGATAATGAGAAAGTACATAAGTACTAAATGCACCTATTTTGGTAAATTTTGTCAGGTATGAACCTGAATACAACAAATATTGTTTTCATAATTCTGCAGAAAAAAAGTGATTTTATTTTATTTATTGATTTGGCGTTTAATTTAAAGACCTCTATTTTAATTTATGTATCAAATGTTAAATCAAACACTGATTTTTTGAGTTTATTTAGTTATATTTTTAGTCTAATAGTTTATTTTTTGTTAAAAAACACGTTTGTACATTAAAAATCAATGACAATTGTTTCGCCTAGTAGTGGTACATATATGGCATTCAAACGAATGTCACGAATATCATGACATTGCCTGTTGCCCTCTTCAGGGTTTGTTTTATAACCCTGAAGAGTGCAACAGGTTGTTTCCGAAACTTGGTTGGTTTTGATAATAAAAGTGAGTAAATCAAAAAACAAAGTTATTTTATTTCTCCAAATACTATATTACAATGATCAACAAAGTTATTGCTTAAAATATAAAAAATATGATTTTATTTTACCTGTTTCTCCGGAAATAACCCGAGAGTAGGGTGGTTAATACGAGTTGTTTAATGTAATGATCACTCACCCGAGTATCCGCCGACGGCGTAGAGCCGGTCCCCGAGCGCGGCCAGGCCGAGCCCGGCACGCTGCTCGCGGAGCGGGGGCGCGGGTTCCCAGGCGGAGGCGCCGGCCAGCAGCAGCTCCACGCTGCGCAGCGAGTGCACCCCGTCCGAGCCGCCCGCGCACGCCAGCCGGGCGCCCCACGCCGCCACGCCGCATCCGCGACGCGCCACCGACAGACTGGGACCTGCAGGTGTGGCCAAAATGTTATACTGTCTCTAAGGTAACAAAATAAATAGTATATAGTCTCTAAGGTAACAAAATAAATATAGAGAGAGCTCCGCAGCCTTTTCTCACCGACAATACACCAAAATTCTTAAGGTGGGGACTGACCAGAGTGTTTTGTCGTAACGTAACATTCACATCCGCATCCGATTTGGATTGAAAGTTTTACTTAGTAAATACCACTATTTCTTAAAATCTATTGTGACATGTCTTTCAATCCATTCCGCATTATTCTCAACCTTCTTCCCATTGATAAGATATATAATTTTTTTTTATAAAAAATAGCTCCAATCCCCTTTTCAACTTTTGTTCCATGTCCCAAGGACACAACTCTAAAATTTAGACTTAGCTATTATTTGCTAGTATGTATTTGAAAATGATGCTGAATGCATCGAAGCACGTGTCACAATAGATTTTAAGAAATATTGGTATTTACTAAGAGAGTAAAACTTTAATTAAAAATAGATAGATTTTACCACAAAGTGACTGCTGAATCAATCAATGAAATCATCAAAATATTATTTGGTTGTAATAATAATAATTCTATACTACAATTTGAAAAATAGACAGTAATATGATAAATAATTCGTCATTATGTATTGAACACATAATGAAAAATTGTAAAATGTCAAATTCATCAAATTCGACTGAGGCACACGGGCTGCGGAGCACTGATATAGAGTCGGCAATGTTGGCAAATGGCCACCTACCGAAATGCCACGCTCCCGGAGTGGAGGTGGGGTTCGGGATCAGGTCGGAGAAGAGCTCCGTGGTGGCGAGGCAGTTCCACGCGTTGCAGCCCCCCACGGCCCACAGGGCGCCGCCCCACACGCACACGCCGGCCTGGTAGCGACCTGAGAACAAAACATTCATTCACTCATTTGTACATAATAAATTGGATTTTGTATTACACGTATTGTCCAGGTTTGACCTGTTAACCGGGCGGGACGCATAAATACGTCAAACGCAAACAATATCGGGTACGGGAAGGACATATGAATACGTCCTTGAAATATATGTTTATTATATTATATATATGGACATATATTTATCCAACAACAAAGGTTATAGTCATCCATACATGTCTCGACATGAATTTAAGACACGGAATGAATCAGTATTCGCGCCCGTTACAAGTTGCGTAATTGGATAGCGGACCGCCCGGTTAACAGGTTAAGGGCATACTCAGCAGTGGGAGTCGGTGACTTTTTATAAAAGGGATGCTGGACATCAAATGTTTATACTCGTACTTACTACGTACTATATATCAAATATGCACATCTAGACGCTAGCTCACGAACTAGATACAATTAGGTACCGTAGAACGGGGCTACTTGAACTTTGATGTGTTACTTGAACCCAGTACAATTTTTTTTATTTAGATCGTGGTATCGATCAAAGTATCGTGACAATAAGTGTCACCTGTCAGGGAAACAATGAATCATGGTGATACGTTCATTATTGTAGACCAAATACAGATTTCATTTCTTTGTTCTACGGTACCGTCTAAAATTATCTCCATAAATCCAGACTAACACCTTCTTTCAAATCTTCTTCAAACCCTTATCCATACCCCAACGGCGCGTGGGTAGTTGCATCATACAAACGCAGTGTTGTCTTGATTGTAAGGAAGGTGATCAGCCCTCCCCTTCAGGTACCAGTCCAGGGTAATATTGGCTAAATATTAGAGTGAAAAAATCACTTATATTTATTTGACCCCCCCCCCTCTGGGAATTAAACCCAGAACTTCCAGAACGGTAACCGAGCGTGCTGACCATTATACTACAGAAGTGGACATCTTTCATATAAAAAAAATTGAAAGAATTTGATAAAGTTGAGACACCAATAATATTCATACATATCGCTCACTACTTTCAACAACGTTATATATCAAAAATCGTCAATTTTCAGTTGTACATGTTTTCAGAATGCCCAGAAAATGTACTACATCCCAGGAAAAGCGGCATATTTTTAACTTAATATTTACCCGCTACAGGGCAGAAAGTGTTGTTTTTGCATTTTGAAGAAAAGGTGTTGTTTAATTTTTTTTTTAAATATACTAAATATTTTTCAAATGGAGAAAAAACATTCAGGTTTTACCTAAAAAGATCTGTTGCACAGTAAAAAGTTTAATAAGTGACTTGATATTTATATTTAATACATTTTATTGTATTTTTAAACTTTAAAAACGATCTCCTGAAAAATCAAGTTTTCTGATATTTGACGTTGTTGAAAGCAGTGAGCGATATATCATCCGTAAGGTGAAGAATCCAGTGTCGAATAATATTTAAATTGTTAACGCATAAAACCTACAGCGCTCGATGAAAAGCCTCGTTACCTGTGTTCAGTGGCGGCATCTCGGTCCAGGTGTCCTCGCGGCTGCTGTAGAGCTGGCAGTCCCGCACGCCCGCCTGGCCAGCCCAGCCCCCCACGCAGTACACGAGCCCCTCGGGGCCCCCGCAGGCCCCCGCGTAGCTCCGGGCCAGCGGCAGCCGCGCCCGCTTGCTCCACGCCTTCTTGCGGTTCTGCTGCACTACGGGAACTGTAAAACAAAAACAAATTAGCCGCGAATTTCTCGGATTTCTATTGCTATTCAGACGCAGAAAATGTTCTTCTAAGTCTGTTAAATATGAGTGAGCAGCAGGCACCTTGGTGGTTGGAGCACTACGTGCAGCGCAGTCAAGGGATAACTGGAGAAGAGTCTTTGCTTCGGCAAGGGTTACAGTGATGAAGACGACAGAGAATAATAATTGATTTTTCAATCTAATATTGGTTTTACAATTCAATAAACATACAGTGTAAGTAAGTCCCTCCTACTCTCCGGTTATTATCCGAGAAAATGGCAAAAAAATCACCTTTTCTTTCTACAGAATTATGAAAATAATGTTCGCTGTATTCATGCCTGACAAAATTTTGCCATAATAGGTGCATTTATCATGGGTTTATGTACTTTTGTAATTTCAAAGGTTGCAAACCATTGTAAATGTAAATAATGTACAGTTTTTTTTTTACATATTATTTTTTTAACTATTATAAGTTAAATGAAATAAGATTTAGAAGTATTTTTTTGTGTGATAAATTTTAAAACGTGGAATACACAGACCTACGTAACAGTCGGGACAATAATAGCGAGTTTCTCGCCTAATTTTTTTCCCGCGTTGGTCTATTTTTGCATATCTGGTATTCATTAAATATTTTTGGAACAGATATTATTAATATGTATTAACTTAATAATAATATGTATTAATAATATGTATTAACTTTTAAAAACGTCTGAGACATTACTATCTGTCATTAGAATCCTAACTGTCCATCAAACCTCCTCCCTCTACCTCCTTCCCTAAACTCCCTTCTTCCTTTGCCCTCCTTATTCCCTAAACTCCCTTCTTCCTTTGCCCTCCTTATTATCGTCTTTTGTTAATTTATGTTTTTTTTTAAATGTCAATTTGTAATTTATGTTTTTTAAATGTTCAAGTACTATCTACCCTCTGATTGCAAACGGCTATATATGGTATCCAACGTTTTGATCAATATCACTAGTCCGTCTTTGGTCGGTTGGAAGATATTGCTTTTTAGCAATAAGCCCGCCAATGTACTTTTTATTTTCTGTACCTGAAGTTTAAATAAATAAATAAATAATTTTCGTGCACTATTTTATACGTGATACGGGTTAGCACGCTCGTATGTATAAGGCAGTTAATCTTTTACGCAGCATGGTGGATAGTTTGTTGTTCAGTGCATATAAGAGAAAGCGGTGTTTACCATTATTGATGGTCGCATCCTCTATACTGCCGCTCTGGCTCTCGAGAGAGGCGCTCATGGACCTGCCTGAGGAGTCTCCGGAGTCTTCCGGGGGTGCCGTGTACATTTCCACGCTGTCCAGCTCCAAGTGGCCGTCACTCCCGCCCACCGCGTATATCCTCTCACCAACCTACAAACAAAACAAAGCGTATAACCATTTACAATATAATATCAGGAGTATAACTAACGTCTATGAAATCAACTAACTTATTGGTTTACATTGATTTATTCTTCAATTCCGTGCTCTCCAGGCCGGCCATACAAAATGAGCGCATAATGAGAGTGCTCTCCTTTGAGCTTTTCGCAGGCTAATATCATATCCGATTGGAATATTTTTAAAATTAGAATATATACATAGATACATCTACATATTAGGAAATAGTAAAATATTACAATTTATCGATATTATCAAAGTTACAGTCATCTTTCTAAAGGCTTTCCCTGATCTCTGATACTCTCTGAGTCTCTGATACAGGGTTACTGTTTTTAAAATAACTTTATGTTTTCGTGCAACACTCAATAAATTGTTATAGATATTGTGATAAAGTTATATTACTTGTTTATTGACTTGGCGTTTAATTTGTAGAACTCCATTTTAATTTATGTATTAATTTTAAATCAAACACAGATTTTATCCATTCCGAATGACATTCGTTTGATAATGCCCTAACAAGGCGAAACAATTGTCACAATATAATTTTTTATGTGTTTTTTGTTAATAAAATACA